>NW_024426996.1:61058195-61102939 GCF_017311325.1 Ursus maritimus
CTGTGCCAGCATTGACAGGCCACCCAGATACACTCTGCAGAAGCAAGAGCCCAGTCTCCCACGTGACTCAGGGGAGATGCATGGAGCCCTAATTTCTGCAAACCCAGTCTTCTGGACAAATTGTCAAGACACAGTGCTACTAATTAGGGCTTACTCTGTGGCAGGCACTTTTGTTTCATGGGCCATTCACTGTCTTAACCTCAACCATCACATGAAGCAAATGCTATTCCCATCACCAACATACGTACAAACTCTTCCAGTGTGCGGCAGCCCGTATCCCAACGCACTGGACTTTCTAAACCTGGTCACGCTGGCTCTGGAAGCCAGACTCTTAAGCACTCACCACCCCCCCGACCCCCAGCACCACTCCTTGGTGCTGAGGTGAGGACCAAACAGCAAGCACTTACGGACTACAATCTGAAGTAGAAAAGTACTACTCCAGGCATTTGTTTTAGCCCATGAAACTTTTACAACCGCACTAGAAGACAGTATGCTGGTCCACATTCGGTCAGAAAAACGGAAGTTATTTTGTGGATGTTCCAAGTGTCAGTAACTCCAATGTAGGGAATTAGGGGCTTACACAGTCTTCCGGAAAGGCTGGGCAGTGGAGTTCAAGAAAGCCACCAAGATCTGCTGCATCTAGGCAAGAAGGCTCAACCCCGGCTTAGGCTACCGCACATCTAGGGGCCCCCCAGGACACTCTCATCATCTGTGAGGCCAGCACTCCGGGACGGGTATTCTCAACAGGCTCACCCGGAAGCCACTTTGAAACTTACATCTTCCTGCCCACACGTCTGCCCATAACTCCTCCTTCGGAACCTAAGGGCCATTCCGCTCCTGCCAGGAGAATTTCACATCAGTGCCTCTCCTTGGCAGACTCTCCCCAAAGCCATACATGAAAGGATATTTTAGGAATGGTAATTCCTGGCTTCTTGGCCACGCACGGGAGACTTAGACAGTAGTATAGACGCATCAAGCTGACAGCAGATCCTCTGGTGGAGTTAGGTATAATGACCATCTCCCTTTTACAGTGGAGAAAACTGAAGCACAGAGGTTAATCAATTTGCTCTAAATCACACAACCAGTAAGTGATAAAGACAGGATCCAAATTCAGGTCCTAACTCGAGAATCAGTGCTTTCAGCATTGCATAGTAAAGCCTGGCACAGATTACACTCACCAAGTGTGAGCTGTCGTCATTCTTGTTTTGTTGTTGTTGTCGCTATTATTACTATTATTGTATTACTTGTATTACTATAGCTGTTTTGCTCCTAAATACCATAGCTGACATTGCTTCGCTATTACCTAAAGAATGTCGAATACCCCCACCAGCAGCCTATTTCACGGTAGCCACTTTCCAAGGCACCTCGCTAGATTTCTTTCCCAGTGAGTGTGCCTTTATGATTTAGTCCCAGGTTTCTAAATTTCCACCTTAAAAACCAGGAAAAAGAACAAAAACAAAACACGACATTCTGAGCAGCCACAGATGAGCATGTGTGAAGATGAGCACATGGTGTGCACGTGTGTGCACATACACACACTTGGTGGACAACAGCAGCATAACTGTTTCATTTCATGCAGCTGATGATGGTGAGTTCCAGGAGCTTCACCCAAGCAATCCCAGCTGGCCAATTATTGCAGGCAACCTGCTCCCTCACATTTGCCACACAGAAAACTTGTCAAATGCACTTGGAAACAACCCTAGGCTGCAACACACCGAGAACGGGGAAGCTGAGCGTTGGACTTGCCAGCTTTGGGCTGCCTGGCGTAGCCTGGAACGCATGTGTGGTCTCTGATTCCATTTCCAGATACTGCAGGGAAGGCTCTGTAATTGGAAAGTGCTGCCCAAGCAGAAAGCCTGCCTTGTTTAATAAACAGTGCCCTCTGAAGAAGTTTAAAATTTACCAGAGGAAAAACACAGCCTCCTGTTACCATCAGTGTTCTAGAACTAGCTGAAATTGATTCGAGGTTTCAGAGGACGTTCTTTCTCTTACAGCTCATTTAACTATGCAATTAGGCAGTTAAATAGATGCAAAATATTTAAAATTAAACATGCTGCTCATCAATTCAGTGGTCAGAACTTTTTAGAGTAAATGATCAATTTCCTCTGTCTTTATCCCTCTCTCTTCATTCCTACCCATCTCCAATCATGCTTAGGGGAAAAATGGGGGCGGGGCGGAGACAGAGGGTGTTTATCTTAACTCAGCAATTTCATGATTTCTATCAGATGGTAGGAGCAAAAATAATAAGTTGGAAGATTTCAGATGAAAAGCCTATAGAGCAGAGCAAGGGCAAGATCACGTGGCTAATAATGTGTTTTGTAAATGTAGGGGAGAAAATTATGCATGAATACCAAATTTCCATGATAGGAAGGTGAACAGCCTGTTTAACGACCGCAAATTCAATGCTGGAAATCACATCACTCTAACAGGTACACAGTATTATATTCCGATTGAGAAAGGAATGCTATGTGAATGCACTTGGCGAAAAGGTAGCGGAGGAATATTGCATCTTTAATAGGATTTTTGATTCAAATGTGCTGAGCCAAACCATTTAAAATTGCATTTGAATAGTAAACAGATAACATCATCATTTTAAAAAACCTGCACACTTGTGCCAGATCCACAGAGAGCCTGCAAAATAAAGACAGGGGAGAGAGGGGTATCAGCTCTGAATAGAAAATAAAATTAGATATGAATTCTCAGCCATGAGGCCTTCTTCAGGCCTCAAAAAGGTAAAGCAAGGTTAACTCAATCCTTTGTCAGCACAGCTCCAAGAAGATTTCAGAGCAGACGGGTCCCTCCTCAGCAAAGTATCTTTTTCAAACACGGATTTAATCTGGGCTGGAGATTTATCTTGCTTCTTCTACCAAATTGCATTAGTTTTATTTATCAATTTGCCTTGTTGGTGCTTAGGACCTGATATCAGGGGAAAGTGAAGGAAAACATGCAGTCAGGAAGTGACCTCACAGAATTAAAATGCCTAAAATGCAAAGGCAGAAGACATCTGAGAAGCAGATGACGCACAAGCAGGGGGAGAGGCAGAGGGAGAGAGAGAATCAGGCTCCACACCGAGCAAGAAGCCCAAAGCACAGCCCAATCCCAGGACCACGAGATCATGACCTGAGCCAAAGGCAGACAATGAACCAACTGAGACACCCGGGTGCCCCAACTTATTCTGTTTAAAGCTGAGCTCAAACCACCTATATTTCTTTTTTTTTCTTTTTTTTTGTTTAAGATTTTATTTATTCATTCAACAGAGAGAGAGACAGCCAGCAAGAGAGGGAACACAAGCAGGGGGAGTGGGAGAGGAAGAAGCAGGCTCCCAGCGGAGGAGCCTGACATGGGGCTTGATCCCAAAACACCAGGATCACGCCCTGAGCTGAAGGCAGACACTTAACGACTGAGCCACCCAGGCGCCCCTCAAACCACCTATATTTCTTAAGATGTTTACACAAGGAGGAAAAAAACCCCTTCCCAAATAGTATTGCCTACCTCTTTTTTACAGATGCCAAGAATCAAAATATGCTAGTACCAGGTAGCTTAGAAAGCTGGTCAATTTCCAGCTGGATTAATCCTTCAAGTCCTAAATTAATCTAAATTCCTACTGTTATGTATCTTTTTGTGCTAATAAACATACAAGCTTCATTTGCGAGGAAAAACCTATCACAGACAAATCACATCAAATTACTAACTGCATCAATGATTAGCAAATTCTTAGGTCTCTCCTACTTTTGCTGATATTTCTATTTTCAGCATTTGAAGGTTGGTTATTGTAAATCACTCACTACTAACTTTTACCCAAAGCCAAACAGTTAGTCTGGGGAAGCAGAGGAAGAACCTCATGATTAAATTCAACCACTCTGCTCAGCTCACAATGCCTACCTAGCATTTCGGTGGTGTCATTAACCTAGCACAGTGCCTGGCATAAAAATAAGTTTCAATAACTCTTTGTTGAGCACAAACAGCTACCAGTTAAATGCAGAAATTCATTAGATCAAGAGCAGAACACATTCTCAATTATCTTCTTTCAGAAATAAAAAGCACCCATCTTGCTTTCATCTAAGGAAACCATTGACGAAAATGGCCGCTCTGTACCTCCGTCTAGAAGCCCACAGCCATCTAGCGCAGGGAATTCTCTACCACACGGTCTGATTTCAAATCCCTTAAAGGTCTCAGAGATTATTTATTTTTATCCCAAATATATCAGGGACTGCAAACTTAAATGCCCACACGAGCCAGGCACATAAAAGAGTAAAATAGGGGAGGAGAAGCATTTACGGTGTTTCAATTTTGTCACGTATATTTTATTTTTAGGCCCACAAAACACACTTCATGTCAGTGTTGGAGACCCACAGAGCAGCATGCATTCTCCTGGGGGTGACGCCATTCCCGAGGGGACAAAAATTGGTTCTTGAGGGTGCAAAAGCCTTGAATATTTACACTGATTTGTGGTCCTCCAGAGGCCACAGCACGAAAACAGATAAACTGTGTATACATGCTATTAAAACTTCATGGAGATGGAAAGACCATTAGGAGGGGGGAAATGTCTCTAAACTTTCCTTAGGAGAGCAAAAGTGATAAAAATGTTGAGAAACATCAGGAAACTGAAGAACTTAGATATCTCCAAGGGCAATCATTTCTTAGCTCCAACAGACTTGTGGCTGTGTGAAAATATGGTGCAGCCATATTTTTCAAAAAACATCATCTAGGTATTTAGACAAAATTTCCCAATTTCTAAATGTTGGTTTGTTTTAAAAGAAAATCAGCAGAAGTCCTTTGTAAGCTAAATAAACTCTATCCCCAAGGCCATGTGGCCTGCGAGCTGTCAATGTACAGGCAAGACCCTCAGGGGAAATTTGAAGAAAGTGTTATATCCTTAGAACATTTGGTGGTTACCAATCAGTTAAGTTGGACAAAGAGAGAGAGCATTATTCACATTGTACCCTTTTAGGGAAAGCATTCACAGTTTCATCCAAAAGCAAAACCATTTGCCCATTGGCAAATTTGAGAAATATTTTTCTGGTTCCTCAGTATTAATCAAGGTGTTAATAATCTTTGAAAAGGGGCCTTAGTCACTCCAAAGCTGTTAAAAATGAACAGAACAGTTATCCCACAGGAAGTGTGATTAAGATACATTCAGGCTTAAAAAGTTCTGCTTTTTAAACTAGCAAACCTAGCTCCTGCCTAAGTAGAGATTTGTTTATTCTGCTTATCTCAAACCATAGTGAATATTGTCCCTGCCTCTAAATGGTCCGATTTCTGCATACCGTATCTTAATTCTGCCTTCGTAAGATAACTCCAAAAAGTTAGAAACTGTGTTTACTGAACTTGTTATACTCACACAAAAGAATGCTAAATATTTGATGATAATCATCCCGTTCTTTGAATTAATAAGAGTGCCAATCTAAACAGCACATGTTGAACAAAAATTTTATTTTAATTGCATTTCCCATGTTCCCTTCCCTTCACATAAATTCTAAGAATAAAATTAAAGTCAGCTCTAGAAAGTATGTCTTCCCTCCTCTAAATGACATGAAGACATTAGTTTCGCCTTAATCACTTTTCATTTGAGCAGCTTAGGAAGGCTCAGCATGAATTTTTTATGTGTCAGATATCCTCCTCCACCTACTGGATCCGTTCCCGCTGTTTTCTGCATTTCTCCCCCATCGTCCTTAGACTTGGGATAATCTACTTCCTCCACGGTATTTGGTGTTTTTATAAAGTACTTTTACCCCCCAGTTAGCTGGGACGATGCTGAGCATATAGGAATACTGGTAAATTTAGCAATTCAACAGGCAAAATGGAAAGAAAGTGTCAAAGTCATAGTGGATTTGGGGGACACCCATTAGGCATGTCCCCCCTGCTCCGTGAAACCCTGAACAGCCTGGGAAACCCTCTCATTTCCAAGATGGGTGAGGACTTTGCTGTTTCCTATCTGTGCTCACCTAGAGGAGTGAAGCTCGGGAATTAAAATTTAATGAAGAGTCGAGTTGGAATTCTGCACCAGTGCACAATGCTTATAAATACACCGCACTGATACTACCCGGGAATTATAAATAATACATGGAATGTTGATTAAAATTTTGATGTAAATTTCTAAAAACTTTATTAAAGTTGTAAAATAACTGACATGGGTTGTTTACAGTTAGGTGACAACTTAATTAATCAACTGCTGTCTCCGCTGCGATAAAGACTAGAAGTGCGTATTCCCTACTTTATTTTTATCCCTGAAGAATGAGCCAGAAAACACAAAATTATCTCCCTTTCAAAACACCAAATTATCTTTTCTCAAAACAGTCTGAGTATTAATTGTGAAGCATGACAGCACATAGTCTTTGCCGAGACTAATAATTAATCTGGAAAATACAAATCTCTGACATTCAACTGGTGAAGAACGGAAGTGATAACCAGGAAACATTTACTCACGCTCAGTCCAGAAATGATACTTTTTTGTTTGGTAGAGAGAAAATTTTCAATTTTTCAGGTCACTAAACAATTTAATTCTGTTTTAGAGATAAAAACTAAACATACAAAGCATCATCACATCAAAGAAAGAAAGAAAAATATATATATATATATATAACCTCACCCTGCTTGTTTCAGGATTGTTGCTTAATGAGACTTTCCCCTTTTCGAATGAGAAATCCCAGAACACTATTGAAAATAAACAAGATGATGAAAAAACTAATATTTCAGATGGTTTTGTATTGCTTTATTATTGCCCTTTTCCAAGAGTCTCATTTTACATGAAATGGATACTGTGGGGATTACAGAATATCAGTTCTGAAGGGAAAGTGTTTATAATTGTTGCAGGTTCCATTCATTCATTCATTCATTCACTCAACAAACTTAGGGCCTGTGAGATACTATGGTAGTCACGGGAGGGGGGGCGGGTTTCAAGGGTCAATGAGATGCAAGTCCAGTGAAAAGAGTTTACAGTGTAACAGGCAAGATGCATCCTGGACGTAAATAACCTTGTGGCACAGAGACTGAGCCAAACACACCTGAATTCAAATACCAGCTCCATTTGACCTCTCTGATTCTTAGGGACCTCATCTGTGAAGTATGGAAACAGTCTTACTTATACTGTAAATGTGTTATCAGGATTCAATGAGATAATTCATGATAGGTACAGCACGATGTCAACTGTATAGTGAGTTTTCTATAAAAAGTCAATTCCTCCTCTTCCTATAATTGTGGTGCTGTTACTATTGTGTTTTTTGTCCAAAGCAGTAATTGCCAGGCCATGAACTCTTAGCATACAAGAGGAAAGTGGCTGCCCAGCACCCAGATCACCCGAGCCCATGATTATCCTGGCTTTCCTCTGGCGTCAACCATGTATAGTGCCTATCTCCTTAAACCATGCTTCAAATCAGACTCATGTTACTGTCTCCCAGCATTAAACACTAGCCCTGAAGTAACCATTGAACAAAATAAGCATGTGCTTGGGGCACAAAGAGAAGGGAAAGAAAGCAACTTTCTGCTCACAGGGCTCACGTGTCCTTGACCCTTCCTGGTCACTCACAATTTTAATGGAATTAAATTAAATTGAATGGCATGTTTATCCTTTATGTATTGCTGATCAACTTTAATTTGCATTGCTTTAAAAAAAACCATTTCCTTGGACCTGGTAAGTGATTTGGGTTTATAATTTTGGTTTTGAAACATCTTCAGACATCATTATTTGTTTCTATTTTATGGACTGAGAATTTCTGCTTTCCTTTGAGTGTAAACACAGCTGGCTGGCTCTGGCTAGCATTTAACTCATCAGCTGACTTGTGTAAGAGACCCCTAAGTTCTTTATTGTAAGCGATGGAAGGGCAAGGGAAACCAGCAGTGAGCTATTCATAGAGCATCAGCTGACCTTACTCAAACCCTGTTAACTGGCACAACGGTGCACACCTCTTTCCCCTCCAGTATCCTGATGAATATTTTTTCCAAGGGTATGTGAGCCTGGCTCCTCATGCTTGGACTGTATTCACTGTGTCCCTGCAGTACAAATTTTCAAGGACCTCTCAACCCCCTATTTGAGGTCCAAATCCCCTTTCTCCTTTCAGTTGCCCTATAAATCAGCTACTTTTTCTGCTATGTTCTGCTATTTATTGTTCCTACAGCTCTTTGGCCGTACCATCATTATAGCCCAAGTCCATTTGTACTGTCATTATTGGTTTACATGTTTATCCCTGCAGGATTACAGCACACTCATCTTTCTGTCCTTAGCAATTGACTCATACATACATAGTGGATACTCAATAAATATTTTGAACAAATGTATTAGTAATTTAATGAAAAAATCAATCAAAATAGCTGTAACATATTTAATGCTTCCTATCAGGGTCCTAATTAGATTGAGCTCTGATGGTCTAATTAACCACATAAATATTCTCTTCGCAGGGTTTCTTCATCACCAAATGTTCTAGACCTGAGAGTCCAAGTTCAACGATCAGTAAATCTCAAAGGATTAACAAAGACAGTGTCTAGGATATTCGTCTTCTTGGACAACGTGAAAGGCAGTGGAACATTCTGGGTCACTTGTATTTCCACCTTCTCCTATAGTTCATTTTGATGACATTAAATATTAATGTTCTTTGAATTCTCCCTCCTCCAGCAACCGCCCCATCTTTCTGCACTTCTTTCCAGCAAAACACCTCCATGCAATGATAAATTCTTGCCATTGCTACCTGTTCCCACATAGCTAGGTCCAACAGGATGCTCTCAGTCCTCATCTCGGTAGACCTAATGGCAGCACATGGCATAGTTTGTGACTTTCTCCTCTTTGAAACAGTCTTTACTCAGCCACTTCTCAGTCTTCTTGGCCAGCTCCTCTGTATCTCCCTCCAAACACAGATATCCCCACAGCCCAGTCCTTGCACCTCTTATCCTCCCAATCAGTCACTGCTTTAGAAATCTCATCCGGTCTCATAGCTTTAAATACCAACTACACATGGAAGGCTCCCAAATTTGTATCTCCAGTCCAAACCCAGTCATCAATTTTAGAGTCACAAATGCCATATATAGATAATATCTTCACTCACATGCCCAACACGTCCAAACCCAAAATTTATATTCTTTCTGCCTCATATAATAGCAATTCTTTCCATTTTTATGGTTACTGACACCAAACTCCTTGGAATCACCCCTGACTTCTGTCTTCCCCTCATACCCCATATCCACTCTACCTGTAAATTGTCTTGATTCTACCTTCAAAATGCATCCAGAATCTGCCCGATGCTCTCTACCTCCTCCCTGTCCCAAGAACCATCACTTTTTGCATGGATTGTCACTAAAGTCTCCTAACTAGTCTTCTGGCTTCTATCTTTGCTTCCTCTACAGCCTAATCTCAACACACTAACAGAGCGACCCTGCAGGCCAGATGACTTGACTCCTCTGCTCAAACCCTCCAGTGGCCCCCATCTCATCAGAACAAAAGTTGACATTTTTGTAACAGTTCACAAGGCCCTGCAGGGTCTTGTTCCCTGCCACCTTGCCATCTCTCTAGCCTCATCTCTTACTGTCACCTCCTTGCTCACTCAGCTCCGGCCAAATTGACCTCCCGGTTCTTGCTGAAACACCCCACAGCCTAGAACGAAATTTGCCACAGGGTAGATATTTGATGCCTATTTGTGGAAAGAGGGAGGGAAGGAAGGAAGGAAGAAAGGAAGGAAAGAAGGAAGGAAGGAAGGAAGGAAGGAAGGAAGGAAAGAAGGAAGGAGGGAGGGAGGAAGGAAGGAAGGATAGGGTAGATATTTGATGCCTATTTGTGGAGGGAAGGAAGGAAGGAAGGAAGGAAGGAAGGAAGGAAGGAAGGAAGGNAGGAAGGAAAGAAGGAAGGAAAGAAGGGAGGGAGGGAGGGAGGGAGGGAGGAAGGAAGGAAGGAAGGAAGGAAGGAAGGAAGGAAGGAAGGAAGGGAGGAAAGGAGGACTTAGAAAATTGTTCAAACACAGCATTCAAAAGCAAAGTGGCTGTTTTTAAAATAATATGTTCTGCTGTTTTAACAGTCGATAGAAATGCTCTTTAGAATATGTCTCAGCAGAATTTGTATTTTGATTCTGGCTTTAAGACCAAATTATAGGTTTGTAACCATCCTTACTATTCAGTGTTTTCAGAAAGTTCTCTAAGTGTCAATGGGAAAATGGAATGGACACATTATAGATCCTCAGAGTGATTTCAGAGACAATCAAAGCATTTTATACAAAAAGCAAAAATTATTCTGGAGGATTATACAGAGAAGCACACGCCTTTATTTCATGGACACATAAAAAATGCAATGCTGAAGAAATTGATGTTATGCCAGGAAAAAAAGTGTACAACTTAAGGGAAAAAGGGCATGTTGAGAGAACAAAAGTGATCAACCTAGATCAGATTACAAAAATTTCAGAATAAGTGTCTACGAGCTTGTAATGGACACAGTTGTAAAACAGTTCCGAGATCGATTTTAAAAGCATTCTCCTTGTGCTGTAGAAAACACATTATCTGGATCTGTGAAACCTCACTTACTGAAATTTTAATATCCTTGATATTGTTTTAAGAAAAAGCATCATGACTTCAAAGCCCACAAACTGTGGACACAAAGTCAGTTTTAGATCTGAACCATGAGCTGAGAGATTCTTCAAAGATCCAGGACAGAAGGAACAGATCTCTACTGAGAGAGAGAAGCCAAAGGCTGGTATCACCGCTCGTGGGACAAAATTAAAAGGGACTGTTCCGTATTTGATGTGATAGCTGAGGGTGCCACCTGATATGACAAAGTATTACAGTGGCTCCTCTTTGCTCTCTGTCTACTCCACCTAAGTGATTTTTTTTTTTTTTTTTTAGATAACTAAAGCTTACATGATTAAGTGTCAGGCTTTTGTTTAAATATGCCCAAAGTGTATTACCTCCTTGCCTACATTCTGGAGCAGAGTTCATGGACATAATTTAACTTCTTTCTGATGGCTCAGCCGCTGCCAGGGAGACAGTGTGATGGAGCAATAAGGAACTGGACTCTTTTCCAGCTTTACTAAGGCATAATTGACAAAATTATAAGATATTTAAAGTGTACATTATGGTGATATAAGATAGGATTACATTGTGAAGGAATTCCACCAGCTGGTTCGTTAGCACATACCTCACCCAGCATATGTATCGTGTGTGTGTGTGTGTGTGTGTGTGTGTGTGTGTGTGTGTGTGAGATAACGTTTACGTCCTCCTCTCTCAGCAAACTTTAATTATGTAATACCACTCATCTACAATAAAATAACATAATACATTATGTAATAATACCATATAACATGAGGCACATAGATAACGTTATCAACTGTTGTCACTATGTTTTTTTTTTTTTAAAGATTTTATTTATTTATTCGACAGAGATAGAGACAGCCAGCGAGAGAGGGAACACAAGCAGGGGGAGTGGGAGAGGAAGAAGCAGGCTCATAGCGGAGGAGCCTGATGTGGGGCTCGATCCCTTAACGCCGGGATCACGCCCTGAGCCGAAGGCAGACGCTTAACCGCTGTGCCACCCAGGCGCCCCTATTGTCACTATGTTTTACATCAGATCCTGAGACCTTATTTATTTATAGCTGAAAGCTTCACCCTTTTACCAAACTCTCCCTATGTCCGCCACTCCAGCCTCCGGCAACCCCTTCTTTCCTACTTTCTGTTTCTATGAGTTTGACTCTTTTTTTTTTTTTTTTTTTTTAGATTCCACATATAAGTAATTCCATGCAGCATTCGTCTTCATCTGGCCTATTTCATTCAGCATCATGCCCTCAAGGGACATCTGTGTTGTCTCACATGGCAAGATTTCCCTTTTTATGGCTAAGTAAATTCCAGTGTGTGTGTGTGCGTCTTATCTATTCATCCATTGATGGACACTTAAGTTGTTTCCATGTCTTGGCTATTGTGAATGATGCTACCATGAACATGGGGGCACAGATATCTCTTTGAGATCCTGTTTTCATTTCCTTAGGATGTATACTCAGAAATGGGATTGCTGGGTCATATGATAGTTCAATTTAATTTTTTGAGGAATCTCCATACTGTTTTCCATAGTGGCAACACAAATTCACATTCTCACCAATAGTACACAAAGTTTCTCTTTTCTCCACATCCTTGCCAACATTTGTTTTCTCTTATCTTTTTGATGATAGCCATCCTAATCGGCATGAAGCAAGATTTCATTGTGGTTTTAATTCGCATTTCCCTGATGATTGATGATAGCAAACACCTTTTAACTTACCCATTGGCCATTTGCATGTCTTCTTTGAAGAAGTGTTCATTCAGTTCCTCTGCCCATTTTTTAATTAGATTGTTGGGGGCAGAGGAGGGGGGAGGATTGCTACTGAGGTGTACGAGTTCTTAGGACATTGTGGATATTAAGCACTTATCAGATACATGATTTGTAAATACTCTCACCCATTCAATATGCTGCCTTTTGTTTTGTTGATGGTTTCCTCTACTGTGTGGAAGCTTTTTACTCTGATGCAGAGCCACTTATTCATTCTTGCTCTTGTCACCTTTGCCTTTGGTGTCAAGTTCAAAAAATGATTACCAAGAATGATGTCAAGGAGCTTATCGTTTATGTTTTCTTCTAAGAGTCTTATGGATTCAGGTCTTAATGTTCAAGTGTTTCATCCATTTTGACTTGATTTTCTAAGAGAGTGGTCTAGTTTCATTCTTTTGCATGTGACTGGCCCATTTTCCCAGCACCACTTAACTGAAGAGACTGTCATTTCCACATTGTATGTTATGGGCTCCTTTGCTGTAAATTAATTGATCATAGAACAACATCCATTAATGATAAAAATTCTCAACAAACTAGATATAGAGGGAACATACCTCAATATAATAAAGGCCATCTATGACAAGCCCACAGCTAATATCATACTAGATGGCCCTCAAGTGTCCCACTCTTGATTTTGGCTCAGATTATGATCTCAGGGTCATGGGATTGAGCCCTGCATTGGGCTCCATGCTTGACACAGAACCTGCTTAATATTCTCTCTTTCCCTCTCCCTCTGCCCTTTCCCCCCAAATAAATAAAAGCTTTAAAAATAAAGAAAATAAAATTAGGAGGAAGATGAGGAAACCTACTCCCACCACTTTTATTCTTAATAGTACTGGAAGTCCTACCCAGAGCAATTAGGCAAGAAAAAGAAGTAAAAGACATTCAAATCCAAAAGGAAAAAATAAAGCTGTCTCTATTTGCAGATGACATGATACTCTATAGAGAAAACCTTAAAGACTCGACTAAAAAATTGTTGGAACTAATAAAGAAACTGCGGCAATGTTGCTGGATGCAAAATTAATATGCAGAACTCGGTTATGTTTCCGTACCGCTTAGATACTGACACATTTTCACGAACACTAATCTCGTCTGGTCTCAACTTCTTCCTCTCTCTGGATTGTCTGCCACTGAGGTCTCAGCATGCTCTGCGGCCAAAACTATCATTTCAGTTTGCTATGGGCTGAATGTTTGTGTCTCTCCCCCCAAATTTTTATGCTGCATCCCCACTGTGATGGTATTTGAAGATGGAGCCCTCATAAATCAGACCGGCGCCCTTAAGAAGAGACACGAGCGAGATAATCTCTCTTCACCATGTGATGACACAGCGAGGAGATGACTGTGTACAAACCAAGAAGACTGTTCTCACCAGGCACCAAATCTGTCAGCACCTTGATCTTGGACTTCCTGACCCCCAGGAGTACGAAAAATAAATTTTGGTTGCTTAAGCCATCCAGCCTCTGGTATTCGTTACAGCAGCCCAAACAGACTAAGACACAGTTGTAACAGTTCTCACAGAACTTTGTTAGAGGTTCTCTGACTCTTCCCTCCTTGGAGCTCCTCCCTCCGATGAATTCCCTCCTTGCCGACCAGCAACCTCAAGCAGTTGCCAATATCTGAAAGGATCCAAGCTGAAAGGGTAAGTCATAAGTGGCTGACCTAAGATCCAAATTTTGGGTAGTCTGACTCAAAATCTGTTTCAACTGCACCAAGCTTTACCCCCCAAACTGCTCTCCAAAAATCCCCAAGAGACCAAGATGTGCTCGCAGAGAACATTCCAGTCCATGGGCATGTACTCCTAACAGAAACTGGAGGAAACGGCCTAGGAGTTGGAAGACAGATGAGGGAGTATGTTGAGAGAGAGAACTAGAACTTAAAGAAGCAGGAGGAAGAATGAACTAAGCAAGATGGCTTCAGCAAAAGAGGCCGCAGTGATCAAACCAGGGAGAGTTCCACAGCCCCACATATATAAACGCTCACTTGGACAAAGTGTTAGGTGCCTCAGGCCACAGTCTTTTAAATAAGTCTCATATTGCCCATGATAAGATCAGCCGCAACTATCTTTTTTTAATTGAGATATAATTGACATATAACATTATATTAGTTTCACAACTCCTTAACCAGCGTGAAGCCTAGCACACCATTAATCCCTTTGGTCCTCCGGGTGGTGACCAGAACCTCCAGATATATTAGTTCATTTATCCTGTTGTGTCCAAGCAGGGCAAGAATTATCGTGATATAAAAGAGATTGGGAAGCCCGGGACCAGCGCTTCCCATCCCTTGTCATTCTCTTCTGAATGTTTACAATCTGAACCCTGCAACTGGCAAGAAAGCCTAACTTGGAGAATCAAGAACCAAGAAAATATACGTGAAATAAAGTGGCTCAAGTAGCTGCCAGTTTATGAAAGGATCCAGTAGGGCAGCAAGTAACAAAATGAACACTTCCACTAAAAACAATTTCAACGGTTATAGCAGGTTCCCTACAATCTGTCGATTCACAGGACGCCCAGCCAGAGAAACAGCAGACGGGTCCCTCGGAGGGAGTGAGGATGGGCTCATCTTTGATGCTTATGATTCTGTGTCCAAAGCAGCAAGGTGCATTGCAGATCCCACCAGGAAGGGAAGCCGGAGTTGTTGAGACATTTTCTACCCAGGTCTGGATTAACTCAGAAATTGGATGGGACTGAGGATGGAAGAGGGGGGTCCCCGACTCTCGGGAAGACAGGGGTGAACATAATACTTTTCCCCCACAGCCTAGCGTCTTGAAACCTGCAGCCCTGAGGAAAGAAGGTGGGGTCCCCGTTGGAAAGACCCCAGTTAGTACAATCCAATGCAGACGGGAGACCACGCCCCTTCTCACCCGCTGGAGTTGACGTTTCTCCGCTCGACAGAGAACAGGAGCCTAGTATTTGCGGCTCTCTTCCCCAAAACAAAGCCCAAACTCATAGCTTTCTTTATAGGCCCCTTCGAGACTAGAAAGCTCTGTGACGGCAGGCACCCCCCCCCCCAATCACAGAGCTTTCCCCTGACTGTCATTGACATGAATCCGTCTCAGCCCCCGTGCATGTCATGAAGCCACAAATCAGGGTCGTACGCCACACTCTCAGGCGGGCAACCGCCCTGCCCCTGTGACTAATTCTGCTTCTGCAATTCTGCAAGCTCATTCGTGCAGCCTTTTGCAGGAACACGCACCTCATTTGGGCCTCGTTCCCGGCAAACATAAAGCCCGGGAGATGTGTTGGCAAGCCTTGCTGGATTTCTGGCTCCTTGAACCACTCATTCCCACGGTGCTAATGCAGCGTCCCAGGTGCCAACCACACTACCTCTCTGGAGCCCACGGTACGTCGAGGGGGGGGGGGAGGGAGTGGCCAAAACCTGGCACAACATTCTGCAGCCCAATGCTTATTTAGCCCATTCTAAGTTACTGTCTGCCTGCTATTCCCTCCTATTCCGGGTCTCGGCGTATTTTTAAAAAGAGCCTCTCGACCGTCCTCTGTCCTCCCTTTCTTATCAGTGGCTGAGAATGTCACCTCTAAAACTTTTTCCCCCACCCCTGCTTTGACCAAATAATGCACCCTCCCCCACATCCTCCCTTGGCATTCAATATCATATCAAATTCAAATAAATCACAGTTGACTTTAAAACCCTCCAGCAATTCATGTCTGCCTACATCAACTCCCACACTCTTCAGTTGCTCTTGTCACATAAACCACCTCACGGCCTCTTTCCCTACCTCTTGCAATTCTTTACCTTCCCTCCCTGCTCCCGCCCCCACCCGAACCAGCCTCCCACCGCCAACTAGCAAATTACTCATTTTAGAGGAAGCAGAAAAGGTTGAGTAAGGTACCCCGGTTCATATTCTTACCCTGCTAATTCCTAACTAGGTGACCTTGTGAAACAGCAGTCATAGTAATGAGAACAACAAGCATTTATCTGACATTTTACGTGTTAATCCGTTTGATCCTCATAGCAACCCTCTGAGATAAGGGCCAGCACTATCCCCATTTTAAGGATGCAGAAAATCACCCACTAAGCACACATTTTTCTCATTTAAAAATTAGAAACAAGATGCCAACTTCTCAAGAAGGAAAATAAAGAAAATAGTGAAATACACCTCACACAGTCTATGTCAATTTCCTTCCTTCCTAGCCCCCTCGCCAAACCCGCCATATCTCACAGCTTCTGTCTCTCTCAGGAATCTTCACTCAGCTGAACAAAAGAAAGAATAGAACTCTCCTCCAGCAATTAAATATTGTCCCTTCCTGCTCCCCTTCACAATGCATCAGAGCTAAACACCAGGAAACAGAGGTTATATCTGCTGTGCCCCAGAAACATAATGACCTTCAGCTCAGCACACTGCTCCATGATCCTGGGTTGGGAACAGAAACAGGACTTCACCTTTCGGAGGGGTGGGCCACTGCCTCCTAAATGAGAAGTGAGGCATTTTCCTTCTGCAGACACCCTCAGGAGAGAAAACATCTTTCCCACCTGTTTACTGAAATTCCTTCACCAGGGGACAGAGCCTTTCATTCCACGAAGTCAGGCTTAAAATGCAAATATCACTAGATGAGCTAATGCTGGTTTCATATCTTTTCTTGCCAGCAAGAGTTGGCAGAGATGACGAGAGTACCAGAAAGGGAAAGATACAGTTAGTGAAGGCAGAGAGACAATCGTGTCCACTCAGCTATTTGGCCCAGAATAACATCTCTCCTCACGATGCCCAGTATATAAGAAGGCTACAGTAATAATCAAGCTGAAAGATACCAGCTTTCATGTGACTCCTGAGCAAAGACTGATGAACTATGATTATAAGCTACCCGTAGCCAACCCAGAGGACTTACCTTAGTTTGCAAGGTGACCCACGTTTGCTTCTCCTTTATACTTTGATGTTATTTGATAATTCATAATCGTATATCCATAGTCCTCTACAGTCATTGAAGTTACCAATATTTCACATCTTTTAAGGGAGGGCTGGAATTTACCTTCCCTAAATAATGGCATCTAATTGTAAAAATTATTGTTTTCCATTCCAGTAAAAGACACAGAGGAAGCATTTTCTAGATCTATAATCATGTTCCTGAAATAAGTAAGGAGAAAGAATATTTAGTGTTGTAGCAGACAGCCTCTATTATGTCCCCAGTGATCCTCATCTTCTGGTTTTAATGCCCTTATACAATCCCCTCCCCTAAGGGTGAGTTGAGATTATTGCCATGCTTCTAATTAATAGAATATGGCACGAGTAATGGGAATGTCTCTTACAAGATCAGATTATAGAAAGACTGTAGCTGCTGTCCTGGGTGTTCATTTTCTTTCACTCTCTCACTCACTGTGAGGAATCCAGCTGCTGTGTTTTCAGCTGTCCTATGAAGTCCATAAAGCAAAGAATTGAGAGGGGAGGCTTCTAATCAACAGGCAGCGAAGAACTAAATCCTTCCAACAACCGCAGGAGTGAGCATGGATGTGAGCCCTCCCCTTCCCGAACCTTCAGATAAGACTATGGCTCCGGCACAGTGGTGCCAACTGCGCGACCTTGAACTAGAGACATCCAGACAAGCCACGCCCAGATTCCTGCCCCACGTCCATTGTGAAATAATGTTTGTATTTTAAGGCACTAACCTGTGGGGTGATGTGTTACACGGGAATACACAACCAAAGCAAGTGTCTTTTGAACTTCTTTTCTTGGAAAGCCCCAAAGGATTTCACTGTAACTTTCAGGATCATAAAAAATAATTAATTTTTATTTTAATAACTTATGTAATTTTTAATGAGATTCCAAGCATCCGACAAGCGCTAGCTTCCTTTTTCCCTGTTACTTCTTCTAATGCTAAAATGAACACAAGCGTTAGAACATTCTGGTTTTTTATAACTCAGGAACTTCAGAGTTTTTTCAAGTAATGTTAGATTTTAAGGATTACATGACATAGCAGATTTTAAAATATCTGTTTAACTATCTATCTCACTGGTAGGCATCCATGAGATTTCTTTGACAATTATAGCATTTTTGAGCATTTAGATACAGATATCATCTAGACCTGTGGAAATCTAAGCCAGCTGAGCTCTGAGGGGTAGTGACCCCCATGTGGTCGCAGTATTTGTGCACGGTAGAGCTCACACCCAAACCCATATTTTCTGACTCCAGATCATTGCTCTTTCCATTTCACTACTCAGAAAAACCAAAACAGTATAGCCAGCTGTGATAATCTTCTCCATTTTGCCAAAATAAAAATGGAACACCATCAGAGAAAAATTTAAATGCCCTAGAACAACAGAGCAGCCCCAAGAGTTCGTTGTCCTCATCTTCAACTTGAAATCTGCATCTCCACAGCAAATAGCTAATTGATTGACCAGCTTATAAACACCCCTGATTTCACAAGTACATTTCGTGGGGCAAGAGCTCTCCTTGGGGTTAACTTGCTCTTCACATAGGTTAATTTAAATAGCAGTGAAATTTAGCTCGAAAGGATAATTACAATATCTCACCTCCTTTTATCTCAGGTTATGTAAATGAGACTTTAATCTTCTCACAGTTCATATTATATTAATACAGGGAACAAAAAGATCTTGATATATTATGTGCTGCCAATCATTTTGGAAAAATATGCTCACACAGTCGTAGTGGGTACGAATTGGGCTAATTCCCACAATCGCAAGCTACGCATATTATCAACAAGTAAACAGATGGACTTCTAGCTTAGAAAAGTTCTCACTTGAGCGGCAAAAGCTGTCATTTTTATCAGATTGCAAAGTTTGGGGGCTTTTTTTTTTTTTGGCATTTCTCCAATTTTAAGAGTATTTACTGGATAACTAGGGAGAGCTCTGAAGAAGCCAATTCCATTTCTGCCCCCTTTTAGCCTACGACTGATGCATCCTGCGGAGGGTGAGGACAGCTCTAACCCTGAGTGACAGGCCCTGGATTGTAGCCTTATCCTCTCCTTGGCACCACAACCCTTGTGGGAGCTTGTCGTTCATAGTCTTGAATAGCGAAATGTGATGGTTAGAGAAATGCAGCCTCGTGGAGTTTCATAAATATCAGGAGGAAGCTGGCAGATAAGTTTTAAGCCCAGGGCATTTTAAAAAATCAAAATACTGTTCTCAATCCACACAGTGTTAACACAACACCGTGCATTTAAACTGGAATTTAGAAAGAAAGAATAACTAAGGTTTTTCTATTATACCTCAAGGCAAAGCTCAAGGCCTAATTCCTCCAGGAAGCCTTCCATGATTGCCCCAACT
The DNA here is from genome assembly GCF_017311325.1 of Ursus maritimus. Lineage (NCBI taxonomy): Eukaryota > Metazoa > Chordata > Mammalia > Carnivora > Ursidae > Ursus > Ursus maritimus. The sequence goes on from NW_024426996.1 coordinate 61,077,694, forward strand.
CTCAAAAACTTGTCCTTCAAGTGCATGACTACAGGACATTACTTATTTCAGGGAAAGGAGTTATATAACAGTGGCTAAGGATATAAGTTCTGTGAATAGATGGGTTGGCTTCAAATTCTGGTATCACTACTCACTAGCTATGGCGCTTGGAGCAAACAACTTAGCCTTCGTAAGTCTCAGTGTCAACCCTAAAATGGGGTTAGTATCTGCCTCATAGGTTGTTTAAGATAATTTCGTAGAGATATTGGAACTGCGTGGGGCACTCTATAAACATTAGCTCTCGAGTGATGACTGTGTGCCAAACAGAAATATTGACCTATCATATCCCCGTATCTCTCGTCTTGTCGTAATCCTCTCAGTTTGGCATGAGAGGGAAACTAAGACTCCATTTCATAAATAGAAACTAAGACTCGGAGAGGTTAAGTAACCAGCTCCCCCACATGCAGTTAGCAAGGTGTAGAAATAGTATCTGAATCTTGACATTCTGGGTCCAAAGCCCACCTTACAAAATATCACAGCTCTTATACATCTGGGAAGTACTATCTTCAGTCTTCAATAATTTAGTAAACCTGAATACATACATATCTATCTACCTCGCTGTATTGTTAAGTTACCCTGGAGCAAGAATCGTTTCTTATTCTTTTTGGAATTCCCAATGCCTAGCATAACACTTAACCCATAATAGATGCTCATTACATTTTCTTGAAATAAAATGAGTTGGGAAAGTTGCAGCTTCTCTATAGGCACTATAAGCCTTCATTAAGGAAAAAATTCTACTGAAAAAGAAAGGCCACACATTTCCTTGAGCAAAGAAAATTGTTGAAAGATGAACAGACACAGTTGTGGACCCTGAGCTGTCAAAATCAAAATGGGACTGAGATTCTGCCAGAGGCATCTCTCCTCGAGCCCATCAGTCAGTATATACACGTATTGATTATCTTCTGGATGCTAAAATAACCTCATGATATCAGTAGTTTCCAAACAGCCAGGTCAAGCTTATTTCTGACATTCTGAAGGAAATGTACAGGTGACTATCTAACCCTAAAGGACACAGGAAAATCTCTATTTCAAGTTATCCATAAAAGTTTATAATTCCATAACAAGCTGTCTGTCACACATAAGTCCCCTCAGAGAAGGAAGTTGCACTTTTTTGGTCCTACTGAGAAAGAGCAGTTTGTGGGTATTGCTTCTCTCTGGACAGATAAATGTCAGAAATGGAGTTAACTCTAAAAGTGTGAGGTAATAAGAAGTTTATTTTGTCTTATTTTTCTGTGTTGGCTAAAATGAATTTTTAAAGTTTTAAAAATATGGACAAGAAAGGAAAAAAATGTGAAAAGAGTAAAGAATCAGTGATTAGAGATGATTTGATTTCCACATGCAAAAGAATTAAGTTGAACCCCTACCTCACACCATATACAAAAATTAATCCAAAATGGATCAGTGACGTAAATATAATATAGAAGTTAAAACTATAAAACTCCTAGAAGACAACACGGGGGTAAATCTGCATGACCTTAGATTTGGCAATAGATCCTTAAATATAAAAACAGAAGTAAGAGCAACAAAAGATAAAGAAGATAAGTTGGACTTTATAAAAATAAAAAAAAATCTGTATCAAAGGACATTATTAAGAAAGTGGGGAAAAAATACAGAGTGGGAGAAAGTATTTGCATATTATATATCTCGTTAAAGGTTTAATTCCAAAACGTATAAAGAACTCTTACGGGGCGCTGGGTGGCTCAGTCGTTAAGCATCTGCCTTCAGCTCAGGGCATGATCCCAGTGTTCTGGGATCGAGCCCCACATCAGGCTCCCCTGTGGGAGCCTGCTTCTTCCTCTCCCACTCCCCCTGCTTGTGTTCCATCTCTCGCTGGCTGTCTATCTCTCTAATAATAAATAAATAAAATATTTTTTTAAAAAGAACTCTTACAACTCAACAACAACAAAAAATAACCCACTTAAAAATGGGCAAAATACTTGAATAGACATTTTTTTCAAAGAAGACACACAAATAGCCAATAAGCACATGAGAAATGTTCAGCACCATTAATCACCTGGGAAATGCAAATTAAAACCAAGAGACATCACTTCAAACCTTCTAGGATGGCCATAATCACAATAATGGAAAAAGTGCTGGTAAGGATACATGGAAATCAGAATCCTCATACATTGCTGGTGGAAACTGATGTGGAAACAATTTGGTGCTTCCTCCAAATGTGAAACATAGAATCATCATATGATCCAGCAATTCCACTCCCCGTTACATACCCCAAAAGAACTGAAAACCAATACTCAAACATAGTTGCATATCAATGTTCACCACAGCATTATGCACAGTAGCCAAAAGGTAGAAACAACCCAAGAGTCCATCACAAGATGAAGAGATACATGGAATGTGTATATACATACAATAGAATATAATTCATTCAGCCATAAAAATGAATGAAGTTCCAATACTTTACACAACATGGGTGAACCTTGAAAACATTAGTCCAAGTAAAATAAGTTAGACACAGAGGGACAAATATTACATGAATCTACGTAGATGAAGTATCTAGAATAGACAAATTTATTGAGATAGAAAGCAGATTAGAGGTTACTGGGGATGGGGGAGGGGGAAACTGGGAGTTACTACTTAGTGGTTGTGGGGGGAAGTGATGAGCAAGTTTTGGAAATGGTAGGGATGGCTGCACACCATTGTGAATATAATTGATGCCACCGAATGGTGTGCTTGAAAATGGTTATGATGGAAAATGTTATATTTTACCACACTAAAAAAAGATTATTTAAAAAAAAAAATCAATGCCCTCCCCAACTCAGACAGCTCTTGCATCAACTTGCTCTAACCAGTGGAAGCACATCACCATGGTGATGGATGTGCTGTGGGACCCCAATAAATCCTTGTGGTCTTACAGGGTCTTATAGGCAACGCCTTCATCGCCCACTTCCTGCCCACCCTACATAGAACACAGCAGCATGACACACGGCAGAAATTACTCCTTTTTGTAATTTTTTTTTTCATGAAAAAAGGGCGTAAACCTTAGCCACGGTGCTACCATCTTATGAAAGGACAAACACCAAGTTACCGTGAGTATAGTCTAAATTCACTGAAGAACCTTGAGGGTAAAGGAAACACAAGAAATTTACTCCGAGGTTTATAGTGAAAATGGTTTACAGCTATAGGGGAAAAAAAACTTCTCCTTCCTCCCCTTCTAGTTCTTTGGCTGGTCTAATAATTAAATTGACATAAGAGAGATTAACAGCAGAAAAACAAATTGAATTTCATACATACGGATGCTCAAAAACATATGGCACTCCAAAAACGTGACCAAAGCATGCAGCTTCTATACCTCTTAGATAACGAAACAATAAATTTGTGAAGAATTAACAAGATGAAGAAGTTGGGGCTTGGGGTAGCAAATTAATGAAGAAGTAAGAGGGTTTGTTTACACGGCCTGCTCAGCCCTGAATTCCCTATCTCTCATGATAAGGTTCCATTCTCCCCTCCAGGTGTGGGGAGAGTACCCTTCCCAAGGGGAATTTACTTCTTGTTTTCCGGGGGACAGAGAGGGTCAGAGTGTCTTTCTTGCACCAGCTGTTTCTTAAGTAACTTCAATTCAAAATTATCAGTATGCCAAAGTAGCATGTTTTGGGGATCCCCCGATCGCCATCAGAGCAAAATGTAATTTTCCTCTTGGGGGTCAGTCTGCTTTCTTTAAATATCTTACATAAACTTTCCCTAAGCAATAAAGGAGCAATAGTAATAAGTAAGAGCGTATATTTAGACTCTTAAAAGCCTTCTCAAAATTACAAAACATTGACTTACCTAGAAAAAAATAACGAGAGATTAAAAATGGCCTAGTGGGGTACCCGGGTGGCTCAGTTGGTTAAGTGTCTGCCTTCGACTCAGGTCATGATCCTCAGAGTTCTGGGATCCAGCCCTACATTGGGCTCTCTGCTCAGCGGGGAGCCTGCTTCTCTCTCTCCCTCTGCCCCTCCGCCGGCTTGATGTGCTTGCTCTCTCTGTCTCTCTTTCCCTCTCTCTCTCTCTCAAATAAAGCAATAAAATCTTTAAAAATAAAATAAAATAAAATAAATAAAAACGGCCTAGAAATGCATGATGAGACTTTGAAGCCCAACATTGTACCTTATGCATTCCATGACAGTGAACTGAAAATGGCTGTAAGCAAACCCCTGAAAACAACAGAGCCATATACACAAATGCCAGCGAGCATTTCACAGAACATGGTGGAGAAGGAGGTAACTTTGTTTCTGGTGCCCCAGACTGTATAAGCAGCACCCCATAGAGGAAACCACTGGATTATTAAGACTTACTTCTGACAAGTGTACTTTACACACAGATCTCAAAATCTACACTTTCAAACAATAAATAAGACTTAAAACAAGAGGCAAGTCAAACTGATATTTATGTTCATAGTTTTTGTAAGGGAGCGTTTTGAGAATCTTCTCAACCTCTCTTTTCATTTACCCTTGACCATGATATTCAAGGCTCTCATGAGAGAGACTCTCTAAGTGTTCCCAACGCCACCATTACCCACCACACCTTCGAAGGGACTGGGAAGCACTTCGATGATGAGCCTGTTGTGAGGCCCATTTTTAGAGGGGAACCAATTCTCGACAAAATTTATTGATTCAACAAATAATTTTTGAATCTGTCAGAGCTGAGGCAGTTGGAAGAAGAGGTGTCTTTTGTTGGTGTCCCTATCTTTCCCTCTTCTGTCTGTATGACACTGTCCCCTCTCTTCAGACCCTCCATGTCCACCCCTCACCTCAGTATGGCCACTTATTCTCTCCTCCCTCGAAACCTGATTTCCCAGAAAAGCTCTAGCATCCAGTCTTCTTCATCTCTAGTTCCTAGAGCAAGGTATGGTTCACGGTCCTAAAATTTATAATCTATTTAGTCAAATAGAATGATCAACACATATTTTCTGATGAACAAATATATGAATAAAATTTCCTATGTCCATTGGAATAAACAAACTTGATCTGCTCACAAAATAACTCCGAAGTATAAGGGTCTTTTCTTCTTAGTCAAGTGCCATACACTGAAAGGAGGGAGACTGGGGAAGATAGGAAAATCTCAAGCACCAGGTTTTAGTTTTGCATGGTTTGCTTTGCTTTGCTATGGCCATTTTAAATTCTGACTATGAAAAGATGGAAGCGATGCATTGGAAGAGGTGCTTACTGAACAACAGAGTGTCTGTAATAGGTGATAATATCAATGTTGGAGGAGATCATCAAGAGCACGTGACCACTGGTTGCCCCACGAGCTGGACCCAGGCAATTGGAGGCTCCTCACCCCCTCCCCTGTCCTTGAAATGTGTGTGCTGCCTGCCATTCTCATAGTGGGAGCCATTTTCAAACACCCCGCCTTGAGAGAGCGATGTGTTGTTGAGACCGTCTGGACAGTATATGTAACATCCCCCTTCAGGCTTCTAGATAAACTTTTAAGATTCTGGCAGGCCAGTGTGGAGATCTACCGGTCTTGTGGTTGCCCACCACAAGCCTTGTATGTAAGTTGCCTCGTTTATTAAGCCTGCCATCTGCCAACCTGGAGTGATCTACCCCTCCCTCTCTCCTTGCCCTCCATGTTCAGAGGCCAGTTTGCAAACCAGCAATCGTACGCTTGCTAGACAGGGAAGAATCCAGCACGGATTTTGTCCTTGCCTTTTTAAAGTAATATTTAAAGAGGGGAGCTTATGCTAGTTATTTTATAAACACAGTCCTAAAGCCAGGGCTCAAAAAGATTATATTTTTTAACTCTTACTCTCATGGAAGTATTTTATGTTTGTGATAAAGTTAATTAATTTATATGCCTCTTTCTGAATAAAAAGAATAATCTCATAAAAATGATACACTCTTTCTTGTTTCTGCAGTCCTCACCAGAAAGAAGTAAGTTCAAGCCCGATTGACCCTTGCCGATCATAGGGCGCTGCTCCCTGAATGCAGCCAAAATTCTTTAGAGATCCTGTCCTGCAGTTCCAGAACCTTTTTTAGTGCTCAACGTTTCAGAGATCTGAAGTCACTGACTTATTATAATCAATGTAGATGACGAAAGGTTCGTGTGCTTTGGAGTCAGACATACTTCTGATTTTTGGTTTTCTTTCTAACCATAAGAAGGTTATTTAACCTGCCCAAGCCCTGCTGTCCTCATCTATTCAAAAGCTTGTGTGAAGAGATAAGAGTAAAGCATGTGACACAGAGTAAACACTCAACAGATGTCAGCTACTAGGAAAAGGATGGTGGAGATGGAAGGCGGGAGAGGTGAGGGAAGTCCAGAAATTCATGTGCCTGCCGTAACAGCTGGTGGCCTGGAATATAACAGGGAGTAACGAGGGAAGACAAGAGAAGTATGGGATTTTGAGTACCTGTCAAGTGCTGGGCATCCCCCCAGATTCTACTGACACATGACTTCACAGCAGCCATGAAAGACTGCTACATCATCTCCGTTTCGAAGATGAGAGAATAAGGCCCACGGAGGTCTTAGGAAATTTACCAAAAGTCACTTACCTAAGAAGGGGCAGAGTTGGTCTTTGAACACCTAGGTCTTTGTGGCTTCAAAGTTCATGGGGCGCCTGGGTGGCACAGCGGTTAAGCACCTGCCTTCGGCTCAGGGCGTGATCCCGGCGTTACGGGATCGAGCCCCACATCTGGCTCCTCCGCTATCAGCCTGCTTCTTCCTCTCCCACTCCCCCTGCTTGTGTTCCCTCTCTCGCTGGCTGTTTCTATCTCTGTCAAATAAATAAATAAAATCAAAAAAAAAAAAAAAAAAAAAAACAAAGTTCAGGGTCCTTTTAGTTTCATAGACAAGTTTATAAGACTAGCTGATCTTTTAACGTAGCCCCAAATATAATCAATAAGACCCAAACCTGCTGGATTTCACTAGGCAAAAAAGATTGAAGTACTATAAATTCCATATAATAGCCAATCAATCACGGAAGCAGTATGTGGCCATATTATCAACATCTTTAATGTTGTACTCATATATTTAAGCTATACCTCAGCATTATCCAGCAGTAGGAAATCATTCCCTTATGAGTACATTCAACAACATTGACATTATCAGTTAACTGGCAACATTCGATTAGGGAAAGGCTAGGTTCTTCTATTAAAAACACTCCAGGAAGAATTTCTAGAGTTCCAGAAACTGACCACAAACCTAAGTGGCTTTTAGAAATAGAAGACTTGTGCTGAAGCGTGTGGAGCTTTGAGCTTTCAAAATGCCAATCCCTTTGTAGTTCTATGTTTTTCCTTTCAAAAGGAAGACTTTGATCATACCATTGTTCATGCCCTGCCATGTTGATTGCTTGGGTGGGCTCACATGGAAGCACGTGAGGCACACGGGTTCTCCAGAGTATGATGCGGCGTTGCTCACGAGAACATGATAAATTGCACAATTGTAAACTAAATTAAATCACAGCAAGGGAAAATGCAGGCATACCAGGAAGATAAGACCGGGAAGAAAAATGAAATGAAGACATAAAGGTGATAAAATCTTAAAGGAAATAACACTGAGGCAAAAGTAGAACTGTGAGCTTCCAATGGCCAAGAATTTAACTTTTTAGATAAATTGTGATTGTAATATCCATATTTTCTTTGAGAAAAGAAAAAATATATATATAAATCCTTAGGAGAAACAAAGTTTTTCCTGGAGTTTTAGTCTATACCAGAGCCGTCCAACAGAAATATGATGTGAGGTACTTATGCAATTTCAAATTTCCTAATAACCACACTTTAAAATGTTAAAAAAAAAAAGTGGCATCAATTTTTTAAAGATTTTATTTATTTATTTTAGAGAGAGGGGAAAAGAGAGAGCAAGCAGGGGGAGGGGCAGTGGAAGAAGGAAAGAATCTCAAGCCGACTCCGCACTGAGTGCAGAGCCCGATGCAGGCTTGATCCCACCACCCTGAGACCAAGACCAGCGCTGAAATCAAAAGTGGATGCTTAACCAACTGAGCCACCCAGATGAAAAGTGGCATTAATTTTAATGACATTTCATTTAACCCATTATGTCCAAAATATTATCATTTCAACAATCAATACAAAAATAGTAATGAGATTTTTTTACGTAATAAATCTTCAAAATATTATGTGTATTTTACACTCAGAGCACATCTCAATAAAGGCACTAAATTTTCATTAGAAATACTTGATCTATATTTAGGTTGCATAAAACGTGCAGTAGAAAAAGTAGATTTACATACCCACCTAATTTCAACATACTTAAAAAGTTTTCCAAAAGTTTTTGTTGGATATTCATTCTTCCCAAGGTCACACAGGTAGAATTAATTCTTAAATTTAAATTAATTAAAAATTAAATAAAATCTATTTCCTCATTGCACGAGCCATATTTCAAGGGATCAGTGGCCATATGGTACAGGGTCTAAATAAAAGATCTTAACTAGGTCTTCATACAGATGATACTGAGTAATAAAGAATATAATATTTTTCAGTAATAACCCTACAAAACTTGATTTCTTCAGGACATTCTTCAGTGTAAGCTAAGGGCACAATGCCGAAGTCTAACTCAGTGTTCAGCAAAAAGTCAAGGCTAGGATGTCGATTCACCCTGCTCTCTGATGATTTGGAACAAAAGGACCCCTCTACCTTCTGTCTATATTAGCTCCCTTGACTGAGTTTTAGACTCACAGAAAAAAGAAGATGATATTCATAGTCAAGAGCCTAACGTTCAAGTAATATTTTTCTTGATTAAGAGTAATTCATATATTTTGAAAGTCTTGTGGTAGAAAATTGATAAGTACATCCAAGAACTAGGTCTCTGGGGGGAAAAAAATAAAATATACAAAATCCTCATTAGAATTAAAAAGATTAATTTTTAAAAACCCATGAATCAAATAGAAATCATACATAATTCTAATACTATTTAAATACTGTCTAAACAGAAAACAAAAGAATATAGAGAAAGCATCCTAATTTATTTTTATCAAGCCACCATAATCTTTACATCAAAGCCTAAAAAAGATCTCAAAGGTAAAAGAGAATACAAATTAAATTTAAAATGTCAAATGTCGTTCATGATAAGTACAGAGATTCACCAATGAAATTTGAAAATCCTTTGCACTATTTTACTTTTCTGAATTCTCTGATCTCTCTAATCCAGTTATGGAAATAGATGAGCCCAAGCATATTTGAATTAGTCAAGGGTTAGGTGATGGAGAAATGACCAAACTATAAGCATAATGGTAAGCAAAACGGAAAGAAAGAAACAGAGGGCTTCCTCAGAATTCCTAAAGCGGAAAAATAAGAAAATTTCCCCATTTTTCCCACTAGCTAGAAATTGAAAAATGCCAGTTCTGTCTACAAATCAGTTTTGTTGAGGGATTTGCGATTTAAATTGACATATCCATCTCTTGAGAGGAATCCCGGCGGGAAGGGTCCTCCAGTTCCACATTGACCCGTGCGGCTCTCCTCCTCCGGCAGCCAGAAATGATTATCTACACCATGGGGTGTGCAGAATAAATAAAGGTTAAATGATTATCAAAATGTGACCAACATCTGAGCAAACAGCATGCACCTTGGCAGGAGGGAGAGCAGCATTAAGGCAAATCACATCCAACTGTGGAAATAAACTTGTCAGATGCCGGCTGTTGCTGCGTCCCAGCTACAGACTTCCTTTGGGGCGGCTGGCTCCTGAGAATGATTCCAAAGTGCCTCACCTGACCCGGCCTCCCACGGCCTCCCACGGCTGCCTTCACCTCCCGCCATTCATGGCCATGGCCATACGTGTCTCAGACCACAGCTTTTGAACTTGCAAGTCTCCACTGGAGAGAACTGGACCTCAGGAAATGATATTGTATGTGTAATTTAAGTGTGAGGTCTCAGGAAGAAAGAGCCTCTGGTCAGTCTGTCTCCACAATTGAGGCGGGGCAGAGATGTTTGGGCAGACAACATAGAAAGCCATGAGATCTCTCTCAAAGGGAATTAGGGGGGCAGGCTGACTCTATCCCCAGGTCTGCAGGACGAGTATGAATTATCCCGTCGAATCCATTCAGTGGTCCTGTGGAGTACGTTCTATGAGATCTCCACTTTTCAAATAAAGAAACTAAGATACAGAGAAAGTAAGTAACTTTCCCAAGGCCACACAGCTAGGATATGGGGGAAGGGGAGATGTTAACCCCAGGTGGTGACAGGAGAAACTTCTTTCTAACAGCAATGCTACAGTGCCACCCAATGGGCCTGCTGGGAAAATGCCCATGAAATTCAGTGGAATAAGAAGTTTCCTCAAAATTGAAACCTCAGGAATGGAAGACCACAACAAAAGGACCACCAGAGGCAGGGACTCCATCTAAATATACACAAATAGTGAATCATTGCCTGGATTACAGATGCCCAAGAGGAAGTACACCCTGGACATCATAAAAGAAATGATATGTTCAACAAAAAGAAAATAAAAAAACGATCCCAACTTCTTCATGTTTTCCATCATCTCCTTAGCAATATCTTTGAGGAAACAATAGCTCTTACAGCAACACCAAAAAAATGCATTTAAAATGTTACCTTTTCCTTTATTTTCACTTTTTGTTTCTGTTCAATTCAAATGAAATTAAAGTTATAACTCTCTTAAAATAACACCAATAGTTCGTTGTTTCCTATTGTTACAGAAATATGTATAGAAGAATATGTGGAATGATGTTTCCTAATATGAATGATGTTTATTTCTGGTTGAGACTATCTGGGAAGTTTTCTTATTATTATTACTATTGCTATTGTTAGTATTTCATTTATTCCATTGTCGTATATTTATGGAGCACTTATAACATGCCAAGAATTGTTTCTGGCTCCAGAGATAGAGCAGTGAGCGAGACAAACCTGGTCCTTCTGCTCTAGAGGGGAGACAGACGGTAAACAAATGAGCACATACAACTATGTCGGGTGTTAAAGACTGAGAAGGGCTAGAGTGAAGACAGGTGGAGCTATTTTTACTGGGGAGATGGAGGAAATCCCTAAGGTGGTAACATTTAAATCAAGAACCAGAAAGAAGTGGGAGAAGGGGCCCTGCAAAGACCTGAAGAAAAGCTTCCATGTAGCAAGAAAAGCGATGCAAATGTCCTGAGGCAGGAAGGATATTAACAAGGTGATAAAGGATGTCAGTAAATTCTAGTACTGAAGCTTTCAAACTTGAACCAATTACTTAGTAAACCAGATGGCATGCTTAATTGCATGCTATGTAATACATTGGTAAAGACCAAGTTTGATCTAGGTTGTACTCATTTTCGTTTTTCCATGGCTGCCCCCACTTTCCCCAGGTTCACACAGCAACCTCTTTACACTTGAATCCAAGTTCTTCTCCCTGCAGAGTATTGAAATGAGCAGATAACCTATCGGGGTCCTTTCCCAGAGCGATAATCACCCAAGTGGAGTTGTTAAATGCTTACTTAACTAAACTAATGGCAGTGTTGAAACTTTTATGGACATTAAACCCTTTCAAAGCTATCTGACAACCTGGCTAAAAGCATACATACTGTGTGAATGTCCTCCGTTCATGAGGCAATTCATGGTGAGAATTACCCAGCTTCCCTGGGAACCAAGTGAGCTGCTCTGAAGACGGAGCTCTGGGCCTCTCCCCAAGCCCCCAGTCCAGAGACGCAGCTGAGGAAGCCTGGTGGGATTGACAGCTCCGCTTATTGATTTTGGATCTGGAGAATAACTCCCAGGGGGCTGGTATCCGTGAGTCAGAGGCACAATGTGATGAGGCAGATGGGACCCGGAGGGAAAACTTCACAAGGCAGAGCAGCCAAGTGCCCCTTCCTGACCCTCTCAGGCATGATAAGAGATGGTCTGGTTCTCATTTTTACAGGGATTCCTTCCCACCAGGCTGCATTTGAAGAAGATGACGGCCCCAAAGAGTCTTGCTCTTTGGAAAAAAAAAAAAAAGTAAGCTTCTTAAATACAAACTTTCAAATTGCCACGAACTGGCATGTGCTTCGGGGAAGAAGGTAGGAGCAAAGCATCTGGCGGCCAGGCTCACCCTACAGCTACCGTTTGGACTGTGACATAAGTATTAAAGCGTATGGGGGGGGGGTGTGCACGCGTGCCTTCTCTTCTGCTTGTGAGCGGATTCTAGCAGCGCTTCTAAGGATGTGTCTTTGCAAGGAAGGTCCCTCATCTAGCACCCCTGTCACCTGCCATCAGAGGCAGATGGTGGGACGATGCTAAGCAAATGAAACAGCAGGTTGTCCCTGTCCCCTAGACAAACGGTCCTCAGACAGACTCAGGTGGAGGAGCCGTCGGGGTTTGACCACATGCACAAAATAATGACGTGCTTAATTCCGTCTTACAAGATGGGAGATGCTTTCTCTGGCAGGCAACATGACTCCATGATATGTATGCAGAGTAAAATCACAACCAGAAACACACGGGCCCCTGGAATAAAATAGGAACTGTTGCTCTAAGAGGCTGCCTGCTTCTGGGAAAGTTTTTGCATCAAATTGCTCTGGATACAGTCTTTGTATCATGCGTTCACTTCCCTTTCTCATCTTTTCACATTATCTGCATTTAAGCATTAGCAGGTGCCAAAGTTTTAATGAAAACTTACTAGAAGACAATCTTCAGTTGTAAACATTCCAATCAAATTGCAAAAACTGTGTTGTTTCTGCGAATTAGAAAAAGTCCCCATTCACTGTTTCATTCTAGAAAAACAGCTCTGTCCAGTGTGGTCAGAGGGAGCATGACATGAGCTTCACGCCACCACTCTTGATGCTGCCACAGACTTTCCTCCTCTGGCCTGCCACGTACTCCTCCCTGCTCCCAGCAAGCTCACTGTCCCTCCCAACAAACTCCAAAAAGAGGAAATCATGAGAATGCAGCAGGATTGCAAGTTGCCCACCAAATCCATTCTTGCAACCTCCCAAATGGGATCGGATTGAATTGAATGAATTGAATTGAATTGAATTGAATTGAATTGAATTGAATGTAAGCACAAGGCTATAGCTACACTACATTCCTAGGCTCATTTTGTACCCGTTGACCTGTGTTGTAGGATGTGACATGTGCCTTCTCCATATGCCCTCACCCCTTCCCGATGGCTGGAACCTGAACGGAGGCACCGATCCAGCTTCAACTGTGAAAACAATGGCACACCCTCGGGGGTGGCAGACTTGCAAGTTGGCAAGTACTTACCCTGCCAACCTGGACTGTTCACATCAAGCCTGATTCATAAGAGAAATAAGCCGCTTTGTTCCTTAGGTCCTTGTTTTATTAGGTGTCTGTTGCAGTACGTTGGTCTTACCCTACCTGAGATAGGAATTAATCACAAAACATATGTCGTGAATACACAGGAAATGCAACCATTCATTGCTACATGGTTCTTAGTACCTTATTGAGCACTTCTCCTGGCTTGCTGACCTCCCCTTTCATCTATTTAAACTCTCCTCCTTCCAGGTTTATCTCAGATGCCACCTCCTCCAGGATAGGCAGCAGCCACACTGGCAGTCTGTCCCACAGTAGCTCATGACTATATCACTTCAATGCCTCGTGCAGAGCCTGGCCCATAGAGGACGCACATGTCGTTCACTCTCTGTCAGCTGTTTAACATCTTCCAACACAACAGATCAAGTTCTTCTTGTGAGCTCAAACACGACTTTGAGGACTCGGGCTTGGGTAAGCACTTGGATGGTGTACCAATTAACTCAGATAAAGAGCAGAACAACCACGGAGAGAAAAATGAAGGTGGGTCACCTACGTGGTCTTCCAGGGAACTAGCCAGTTCTGGGAGAGAAACTGAAAGATATTCTAACAAGAAAAATCCATAAGAAAAATATCTAAACAGCCTATCAAAAATAACAACCAGGACTGACTGGGTCAGAGAGCCAGAACTAGAAGAAAAAGAGGGAAAGAGAAAGGGAGACAGAGAGAGAGACCACCAACTCCATTACCCTTAATGTAATAATGCAATTTACAGACAATCAATTCTGAGCAAAAAAGATTTAATTCCGATACCACTGCTCTCTACTAGCCTGAGACCCTCAGCTGATCACCCTTACCTCTCTGTATCTTTGTGTTTTCATCTGAAATATGGGAATAATAATAAAACACACCCAGAGAGGGTTATAAGAGTTAGCATAGCCATGATAACTAAACAGGATAATACACATGAAAGTCACAGGCAGAAAAGAAAGCACCATATGTGTGAGTTATCGTGCCTTAACTGCATTCAAAGCAAGTGGGAATATGAGTAGAATCTCTGGAGACAGGCTGGTGGGGGCTGGGAAATGGGCTAAAAATAACTTTAGAATGTTGAACAGGAGAGGGTGAGATGCTGAAATGGGAACTTAGAAAAATAAAACAGTAGCAAAAGCGACATTTTATCAAGCATATCCCTTTCTTCCTTTGTCAGAGCCCTACTACGCTCCTCCCAGCTCTGCACCCACCCCCCCAACTCAGTCTCACTAAGACTCACACTCCAGTGAGGCTTGGAGGGGGACCCCACGAGGAGTGGAAGTCAGGCTGACAAGCCGCACGCTTCAAACAGAAGCTGAACAGGATGGTGCATGAAATCATACAGCTTAGCAGTCGCTACAGCATCGAGAATAAACTTTCATTAATACTGCATGATACTGCTTATACAAGGTCTCCAAAATAACCAAACTCAGAGAAGCAAAGAAAACAGTAGCGGGTTGCCAGGCGCTGAAGGTGGGGAATACGGTGAGTTGTTCAACGGACCTGAAGTCTGAGTTATGCTAGAGGAGTTAAGTTCCAGACATCTGCAGTCCAAGAGAGTGCCTGTGGTTAGCACTATGGTACTGTGCACTCCAACCTTTGTTAAGAGAGTAGGTTTCGTGTTAAATATTCTTACCACCAGAAATCAGAGGACTCAAGGTGGGGGGGATAAAGTACACAAGGAAACATTGGGAGGCACTGGATTTGGCTATTAGCTTAATTGCCGGTGGTAGTATCCTGGGTGTTTGCATACGTCCAAACTCATCAAATTGGACACCTAAAATATGTGCAGTTCTTTGTGTATCAATTACACGTCACTAAAGCTGTTTAAAAAAAAAGAGTAAGTTGTCATGAATTTAACATGTTTTTCTTAATGATGCCACTAGCCTACATACCAGAGCGAGCTGTTAGGTTTCAGACTCAATGGTCTAGTTGTTCATTCAGTTACTAAATATTCATTAAAGCACAAACTATAGCAGATACTGTCCTTGACATTAATATAGTTTAGTAGGGTTTTTTAATTCACAAAAACCAGAAGGTTTTTAGTTCTACCTTGGAGTAGGGAAGTCATTAATCAGGGAAGGACAAAACCGACTCAAGTCTATCCTATTTGAAAAACCTTTAGACAATTATATTCTAATAACGCCCTTAGTCATTCAACAAATATATGTCGAATAGGTATTTTCCAAAGCACAGTGCTGAGCATTATAGGTAAGACAAAAAATAAGGAATCTTACCTCTGAATGAATGCCTTCTATGTGGCTGATAGTTGAAACGAATTCATGAAATGTGTACACGAACTTTATGCAATGGGTATGAGTATCACTGGTACAAAGATGAGGAAAGCGAGCCCAAGATCCTAGGCACGATAGGAAGACAGAGGCTCAAATGATGTTAACGCTTGGCCTCCTGCACTTTACAGAACCTACCCTTTCCAGAGTTGTAAGGAGAGCCACAATCCAAAACGTTGAGACAGATAGAAGTTACCGAAACCCAGATGTTGGAAAATGACCCCAAACAAGACTTTGAGAGAAGTTTTTAGGAAGATCTTTACCTGTCTTAAGGAGTGGATAGAAATAGAAAGATAAAAAGAGAAAGGAGCAAGAAATGTTAATTGGAAAAAAATTTATTAAGATTAAAAATGCAACAAAAATGTCATTTCTTGGAAATGGGAAATAGCCCTGTTTAGCTGTAGCATTCCTTGATGTAGGATTTTAACAGAAGTTAGGAAAACAGTCAGGAATAGAATACGGATAACTTAAATGTCAGACAATGGAACTTTCCACCTATCTCCTGAGTTAGGGTCACTCAAAAATTTTCATAGGATTTGCAAGTTCCTAAATCCATGGAGTGAGGGCATCATTAATTTTTTCAATAATCCTGATGAGTTGAAAGTATCCCTTATTAAATAAAGAAATTCGAATGTGAATCCAGTACAGATCTATTTTCTTTTGTTAATAATCTCTCATAATGCCTGTGTCCCATGACGTCATTTTAGTGGAATTTAACTCCAGCAGTTGAATATTATAAGGTGATGTTTACTTTTGGTTGCAACCCGATCACACAGAACGGAAGGTTGTCAGGTACACAGTAATCAAAGGGACATGCGCTTAGACTGAATTGGTCTGAATTTGTTCCAGGGTGAAAGTCACTTAGGTAAAATTTACTTGCTAAAATCTCAGATGGGCCACACCCAAAACTTAGGCTGGCCGGAGCTCCCATATTAGAATTCTTGGTTACAAGTAACGGAAACCTGGTTTAATTCTTCTTCCCTCACCCAAAATGAATGAATGAATGAATGAATTTTTAAGATTTTATTTATTTATTTATTTGTGTGGGGGGAGGAGCAGAGGGAGTGGGACAAGCAGGCTCCGTGCTGAGCACAGAGCCCAACACAGGGCTGAGATCATGACCAGAGCCAAAACCAAGAGTCCGATGCTTAACCAACCGAGCCACTCAGGTGCCTTTGAAAGATTGTAAGGAATTTACGGCTCCCATACTTGAGGAATTTCAACATAAGCTAGACTTTAAGGTGACAGCATGTCCAGGGCCTTAAATAACATGATCAAGACTCTTATCTATTCTGCTCTCGCATCTATTTTCCTCTGCTTTGGTTTTAGTCACCAGCTGCTTCTCACCATATTGTAACTAAACAGTGTTCATCAGCAGATCCAAGTTTGTACTCTACCAATTTTGCAACTCCAGAAGAAAGAGAGACGATCTCCCCAAATATTTCCAACACAAACATGGGGCTGATTGGGGCCCATGCCTAGCGGCACGTGTTCATCTGTGAGCCAGTCATTCCAACTCTGATTGGCGGCGCCCTCAGGAAAGCTGCTTTATCAGAAGAACTAACACTATAGACGGAAGAAACAACAGGTGCCCACGCATTATATTTGCCCAGGATTTTCCCTCCTGCCACACGCTCAGGAAGTCCCTAGGTTTTACCAAAGAAAACGAAATGAATAATGGTATGTGCTGAATTGTGTCCCCCACGCACATACAGTTCCTACCTGGAAGCCCTAACCCCCAGGACCACAGAATGTGACGGTATTTGCAGAGAAGTCCTTCAAAGAGGCAATTAAGTTAAAATGGGGCCATTAGGGTGGCCCCTAATCCAATCTGACTGGTATCCTTTAAAAAAAAAAAAGATTTATTTATTTTTTATTTGAGAGAGAGAGTGCGTGCTCAGGGTCTCGTATGGGGGGAGGGGCGAAGGGAGGGAGAAGGGAAGCAGACTCCCCACGGAGCAGGGAGCCTATATTTACTTGAACACAGACCATCATTTTATTTATTTGTTTGTTTGTTTGTTTGTTTTAAAGATCTTATTTTTTTATTCGAGAGAGTGAGCAAGAGAGAAAGAGCACAAACCCGGGGAGAGGTATCTCCCCACTGAGCAGGGAGTCCGATGCGAGGCTCCATCCCAAAACCCCGGGATCACGACCTGAGCCACCCAGGTGCCCCAGACCATCATTTTAAACTTTTATTTATTTAATTAGGTTATTTTTAATTTGTAGAAATTTTATTAACATCTTGCTAAACAGCATTCCGCTGAGCACCGTATGCAAAATGGAGCCCTGAATAATGCCACATAGTAATTAATAGCACAGCTATTCGTGCCACGACAGTCGCGGCCATGTAGGCTGGCAGGACACAGAAAACCTGCTGGTTGCGAGCTGTTCTCTGTCCTCTCTGCTGCCCCATCCCATTATTCCTGATTCCAGGAGGATGTCACAATACAAGTGAGAGTGATACTGTTGTAAGAGAAAATTGTGACTCTCTTCTAGTACATTTGAATTCTGAAATTAATAAACATCCCAAACTCCTATTCTTTGACTCTTGTTAGGGAAAAATCGTGCACAACATACATTGTCCTAGTGTGTCGTACGTGAGATCGGCACTGCTGCTGTAGATCATCCGGGATCTGAATAGATGGGAAGCAGCAAAGGGTTTTGAGTGAAGTGGTCATTGCGATGTGCTGAGAAGACCAATCTAAATGCAAAGTGAAGAATGGATTAGAATCATTAACTGGTTAGGATCTGGTTACAATGGCCCAGTCAAAAATACACAATAACTAGTATCTAAAGATGGTGCCCAACGGACCTCACCTCCCAGAACTCATGCCCTGTAGAGTCCTCTCCCCTTGAATCTGGACTGGCCCTTTCCTCACTCATAAGCTCTAGATTGTGGCAGAAGTGAGTTCTGAGGCTAGGCGAGAGGAAACCTTGCATCTTCTAGATTGGTCTGTTGGAACATGCATCTAGGGGAAAGCCAACTGCCATATAAGAAGCCCTGACTATCCGGAGACCAGCCTGACGTGAGAAAGCCCCACGAGAAGCAGACAGGCCACACAAAAAGAGATGTTCAGCCACCCCCAGTCCTTCTGGCCGTTGTAGCCAAGACACGTGAATGACGAAGTCATCTTGGACACCTCACCCAGATGACTTTGTAAATAACTGCAGTTCCCACTGAGATCTGGCTGTAACCTCAGCAGAGATCCCCATCAAGAACTGCCCAACTGAGAGGCGCCTGGGTGGCTCAGTAGGTGTTAAGCATCTGACTTCGGCACAGGTCATGATCCCAGGACCTTGGGATAGAGCCCTGCATTGGAGTCCCTGTTCAGCAGGGAGCCTGCTTCTCCCTCTCCCTCCACCAGTGACCCTACTTGTACTCTCTCGCTCTCTCTGTGTCAAATAAATAAATACAATCTTAAAAAAAAAAAAAAAAAAGAATTGCCCAACTGAGCCCAGTCAGCCCACAAAAAACAACAACAGAAATAATAAATTTCTATTTCAGGGCACCTGGGTGGCTCAGTCAGTTAACTTCTGACTCTTGATTTTGGCTCAGGTCATGATCTCAGGGTTGTGAGATCAATCCCCGCATTGGGCTCCACGCTCAGCAGGGAGTCTGCTTGAGATTCTCACTCTCACTCTCCCCCTGCCCCTTCCCCCTCTCTCTCTAAAATAAATAAATAAATCTTTAATAATAATAATAATAAATTGCAATTTCAGGCAGGTAAGTTTTAAGGTAGTTTCTTATGTATCTATAGATAGCCAAAATGATCAATAGGAAATATTATTACCTGCTAATTGCTCCAAATCATGTCTGTTTCCTTCTATAATAATAGTAAATTTAAAAACTTGGTGTATTTTTTTGCTAGGCTTTGCATCACAAAATACCACAGACTGGAAGGCTCACACAACAGAAATCCATTCTCTCACAGTTCTGGAGACTAGAAGTCCAAGACCATGGTGTCAGAAGGTTTGGTTTGCCCTGAGGCCTCTCTCCTTGGCTTGTAGATGGCCCCCTTCTTGCCATGTCCTCCCATGGCATCCCTGCTGTCTCTTTCTCTTCTTATAAGGACACCAGTCACATTGGATTAGCCCACCCTAAAGACCTCATTTTAACCTAACCACCTGTTTACAAGCCCTGTCTCTAAAACCATTCACATTCAGAGGTGCTGGGGGTTAGGGCTGCAACATATGAATTTGGGGGGGAACCACAATTCACTTCATAACACCGAGAGATCACAGCAATGTTGCCACAAGCTTGTTTATAAAGCAAAATAGTATCTGTCATCTATAAATGAACACAGACTTAATAAATGACTGAACAGGGAAGAGCTACGGGGACGTATCTGAATTCAAAGGGGATTTACATGGGTGACTCTGTTATATATGCTTCGTAAAATTCCCATATCCCTCTGTAACTCTAGCTACATCCATCTATCCTAGAAATATACTTGCTGTTTCTCACCACTATCACCTTAATCAGAGGTGAGAAGAGAAGAGCCTGAATGGCCATTACAATCCTGTTTGCCTGTCCAGTGCACGGTCTCATCGGCACTGTGAGCATTACAAAGCAAGTCGAAAACTTGTTCTTCTTGCTCCCGTGGTGCTCAGGGTCCAGTGAGAGCTTGGGAGTCGCAAATGACTTCAGTACAGGTAACAGTGGAGTAACACACACACACACACACACACACACACACACACACACAAAACCACTCTGGAAACCAGAGGAAAGGTGAAGAGAGAGCTCTCACGTATTGGGTGCGTGCACACACACCACGCTCCATCCGGGGTATCTCCATGGCTCTCGGGATAATATTTGAGACACCACTACAAGTCAGCCGAATTATCTGATTCTGTTGCCAGGATCAGTATTGATTTACTTCCTGCCCTAAAAGAAGCTCTATAATCTCCCAGGGACATAATCCCCCATTTTCACTGAAAGAAAGACCCTTCTTGGCAGCGGCATGGGGAGAGTCTATTAGCTTGCTGTCAAAAGCCAGGGCTTCAGACCGAGCACAGACAGCTTAGTTTTCGGGCTTTAGTTCCCAACTAATGAGTCTGCGGCCTCAACCTCAGGCTTAAGTTCTTCACCCCTGGTTTAACTTGACCCAGATGGCTGAGCCCTCCTTGGGTGCTCCAAGATGAAATGCATTTCAGGCTCCTCGAGGCTTAGTTAAAGCTAACTTCTGCGAGTTTCTGTGCTGCTTCTTATGGAGTCAGCAAAATATCAGCCTCTATTATAGATCCCTTTTCTTGTTCCAGAAGGAAAAGTCTACTGTGGATCAATAGGTATACCCACTCTTGAATATTATCTATTACAAAAGTCCAAACTCTTTACCCACTGTCTTCTCTCACGGCACTGACCTCATACCTAAATTCGAGTCCTTTCCACGCTCTGCTTTTGACTAAGGCTGTTTAGAAATTGCCTGCCTCCTGCGTCCTCCACCAGACTCTCATTCCTGTAAGGGCCCGGTGGAGGCTCTTGAAATGCAGGTGAAGGGCGGCGGGGGGCAGAGGCTGATCATCTGATTGGAAAGAGGCTGGGGACTAACCTTGCAGTCCCATCTGTGGAGCAAGCACACAGGTCCTACTTGGGTTTTGTGTTTATTTGGAGTTGCTTGAAGCTGTTGGCTTGGCAAGCCCCCAGTGTTTACTTCTACTCTGTGATGGTTAATTTTATGTGTCAACTTGGCTGGCCATGGAGTGCCCATAGAACACATTTCCGGGTGTGTCTGTGAGGATATTTCTGAATCAGTTAGCAATGGAATTGGTGGACTTAGTAAAATCAGTTGCCCTCCCCTATGTGGGTGGGCATCATCCAATCCAGTGAGGGCCTGACCAGAGCAAATAGTGGGAGAAGGAAGAATTCGCCCTTTTTCGCTCCCTGTCCATTTGCTTGAGCTGGACCTTTTATCTCAACTTCTCAGTCCCCAGAACTGGGATTTAAACCATTGGTGCCCCTACTTCTCAGGCTTCACACTCAGGCTGAATTATACCACCAGCTTTCCTGGTCTCCAGCTTGCAGATGGCAAAGCATGGGACTTCTCAGCTTCCATAATCGTGACCCAATTCCTCATAATAAATCCCCTTTCAGGTAAGTAGGTACATAGATACGTAGTTAGATGATTGATGGATGGATAGATAGATGATAAATAGATATCCTAGGAGTTATGTTTCTCCAGAGAACCCTCACTTATGTTTACTTTGGATGGCTTTGAGAGGGGTGACATTAGGGGTGGACATTAGGGGGCCAATAAAGCCTCCCTCCCAAAGTCACCCTTGGGGCTGCCGATGTCTAGAAGTAAATCTTGCTCCTCGTCATCTGACAGAACGCCACCTGAGATGAATGGGTGACACGGAGAAGAGCACAGGCAAGCAGAGCTTGCGAAGTCTCAGGCCCGCAGCGCGGGGCCGACGGGAAGTTCAGCTCATACCATCACACGAGAGCTGTGCCCACGCCATGCGCAAGCCTGCAGAAATATTAAAAACTAAAATCAACCTAGTACCAACAACAGTTCGCTGCTCCCCAGGAAACCACCGTGGGTCACCTTTAGGCAAGCACTCTAAAAATTAACGGAGCAATGTCGGCACTACCGAGTAGCGGTCAGACATTAGAGCGAATTATGTTCCTGGACTCCTGAGCGCCAAGCTCTCTGCATAGGCATCTTGCCCATTAGCCTGCTGGTGTCTTGATCCAATACCCTTGAGGTCTCTAAGTAGCAGCTTTACAAGGGTAATTGAAAGGGTATTACTGCCTGTCTATTTATCATCTGTTGATCACCTAACACCATGGTACCTATTAGGATGAGCTAGTAGACTCCGTGCTAAAGGTTGCCTCAGCTGGAAGCTTCTCGGCTGCTTATCCAACAGGAGACAAACAAAGCAAGATTCCCCTCAAATCCTCTCATTTTGGACCAATCTTATGTGCTAATTAATCATGATTACTCCATACAGTAAGCATATTTGAGGAGATTAATCTGCACTAGCCTCGGGTAGTGTCCTAATTAACAATATGCTGACGCAGTGTTCTCCTTGTAAGTGTAAACACAGCGCTGCCATTTGCAAGACAACAATACGACGGTTTATTAGGCACGCATGCAAGCGGATGCTACACTGATCTATTAAAACTTTCTGTCCTTCGACCTTCCTGCCTCATTGTCTTGGCTGGATGGTCAAATACCAGCAGAATGTGTGGCTCAGCATCTTAGGATGTCGTAACCCCCCTCCTCCCCAAAAAAGAGGTAGAAAGCATGGCCAAGAAAATAGAATAGAATGAGGAAAACTTAAAGATCGGTTATTCACTTTCCACCAGGCCTTAAACAGAAACAACATCTATAGTTGACCTAGGTGTGATACGCGATATGGATAATGTATTTCCTTGTCTGTTTGCACGCTCGTTAACAGAGAAGTAAAATAGAGCCATCTGTAAAAGACGGATGGCCACCCACCCGTGTCCACCTACACTGCATGAGGCCTTGGGCTTCCTTTAGCAAACTCCCTACTCCCAGTCCCCCCCCCCCATTTTACTTTCTCTCTACTCCGGCAGTTTCAAATTTGAGGTTGCTAGTGAGTGATTTATGATTATTATTTGTCAGTAGAGGCCAGAAAGCTGATAATGGAAGAAAGCATCTGCCTACTGATTCCTCCAAAGCAAATAGGCAGAAGAGATGTGCAATAAAGGTATATATTGGTCCTGAGATGTCCACATCTGTGGAAGGGAAGAGAAGGCAATAGTAGTGGGCAAAAGGGGAAGTTGGCTTATGATAAAGTTTCAACCAAAGTCTCAGCTGACCCCACAGGGAGCTCTGGAGCTGAGATGGTCCTTCAGGCTAACAACTAGAGGAGGAGAAAAATATATTATTGCATTTTTATATTAAAACATTCTTAATATATGTGTGTACATGTTGTTTCAGAGCAAGTTCCCAGGAAAGCAAACTGAGACGGAGGTTAGTGTGGAGGAAGTGTATTGGAGAGTACCCTCAGGAGCAACATGGAGGAAAGGGAAGGGAAGGAAGCATTGTTCTCTAGGCCAATATTACAGATTCCTTCATGGAAAGAATATTCACTGAAAGTCTACTATGTGCCAGGCTCTAACCATCGATGATAAAACAGTGACCAAAGTCTCCTGGGTCCCTGCCCACACGGAGCTTTTCCTTCTACTAGGAAAGAAAGACAGCGAACAAACATGGAAATATGATACAATGTCAGGGTCTTGTAAGTATTAGTAAGAAAATAAAGAAAAAGAGAAACTAAGAAAAACTAATGCAAGACTAGGGAATAGAGTGCTGCAGACAATGATTTTAGATACAGTGATCAAGAAAGACCACTCTGATGGCTAATCAGAGAAATTCAAATCAAAAGCACATTGAGATACCACCTTATGCCAGTTAGAATGGCAAAAATTGACAAGGCAAGAAACAACAAATGTTGAAGAGGATGTGGAGAAAGGGGAACCGTCTTACACTGTTGGTGGGAATGCAAGTTGGTACAGCCACTTTGGAAAACAGTGCGGAGGTCTCTCAAAAAGTTAAAAATAGAGCTACCCTATGACCCAGCAATTGCACTACTGGATATTTACCCCAAAGATACAGACATAGTGAAGAGAAGGGCCATATGCACCCCAATGTTCATAGCAGCATTATCCACAATAGCTAAATTGTGGAAGAAGCCAAGATGCCCTACAACAGACGAATGGATTAAGAAGATGTGGTCCATATATACAATGAAATATTACTCAGCCATCAGAAAGAAAGATTACCCACTTGTAACAACATGGAAGGGACTGGAGGAGATTATGCTAAGTGAAATAAATCAAGCAGAGAAAGACAATTATCATATGGTTTCACTCATTTGTGGAACATAAGGAATAGCAGGGAAATCGGTAGGAGAAGGAAGGGAAGAATGAAAGCGGGGGAGTAAACAGAAGGGGAAATGAACCACGAGAGACTATGGACTCTGGGAAACAAACTGAGAGTTTCAGAGGGGAGGGGATGCGGGGATGGTCTAGGCTGGTGAAGGGTATTAAGGAGGGCATGTATTGCATAATGCGCTGGGTGTTATACACAAGCAATGAATCATGGAACATTACATCAAAAACTGGGGATGTACTCTATGGTGACTAACATAACATAATAAAAAATTTTAAAAAAAAGAAAAGAAAGAAAAGAAAGACCACTCTGACAAGGTTGTAATGGAGCAAAGACTTGAAGGAAGTAAGAAAGTGAGCCATGCAACCATCTGGATGAAGAACATTCTAGGGACAACATGCAAAATATGTTCATGAAACACATCATTATTTTTAACAATTCACTGAAGTTCAGTTATATGGGTGTCCCATAGTTCGTTCATCTACTCCCTAACTGATGAGCATCCAGGAAGTTTCCATGTTTTTCCATTGCAAAAATGTTGCAATAGGAGGAGTTAAGATGGCGGAGGAGTAGGGGACCCCTTTTTCAGCCGGTCCCCTGAGTCAAGCTGGATAGGTACCAGACCAGCCTAAATAACCACGGAATCAGCCTGAGACGCAGGATGATGCATCTGGATCTCTACAAATGAACATCTCCAGCGCTGAGTATTGAGGTACAAAGAGGGGAGCTGTAAACCGTGCACGGATATCGGAAGATAAACGGAAGGGGGAGGGAGCCGCTGCGTTTGGGCGCCGGGAAGCGGCAGCCACCTGCACGGGGGAGCGGGCGGACTCACAGAGGGCACCCGCGAGAGAGCGGACTGAGACCGGTGAGCCGGTGAGCCGTGAAC
>NW_024426996.1:61109659-61148379 GCF_017311325.1 Ursus maritimus
AAGCAGAGAAAGACAACTATCATATGATTTCTCTCATCTATGGAACATAAGAACTAGAATGATCAGTAGGGGAAGAAAGGGATAAAGAAAGGGGGGGTAATCAGAAGGGGGAATGAAACATGAGAGACTATGGACTATGAGAAACAAACTGAGGGCTACAGAGGGGAGGGGGGGTGGGGGAATGGGATAGACCGGTGATGGGTAGTAAGGAGGGCACATATTGCATGGTGCACTGGGTGTTATACACAACTAATGAATCATCGAGCCTTACATCGGAAACTGGGGATGTACTGTATGGTGACTTACATAATATAATAAAATATCATTAAAAATAAAATAAAATAAAATAAAATAAATAAAAAGTAGCATCTTTGACAAATCAGCTCTTTGGATTTCTACCAGGATCTGATAGAGGTGAATTATGATTCTTAGGTGACATTTGATCATTTGACCAGAGATGCCCAAAATGAATCAAGGGGCTTTGGATACATCTGGCCAGAGTCCTAAATAACAGAGACTACCTGATTAAGTAGAATTGACATATATGATGTCTACCCTGAATAGTTACTTCAGACACAAGTAAATTTCAGGATAGAGATTTCTTGATAGGCCCTGTGGTTCAACTATGGACCCAATGCAGTACCTGTCTCAACACGAACATATATGTCTGTGAACAGTTTAGGCCATCAGTTAAATGAGTAAGGGAAAAAAAAAAAACACAAAAAACCTCTTTTACAGAAAGTTCTGGATGATAAGCTGGCATGTATTGAAAATGGTCTATTACCATATTACAGGCCCATTTAAGATGATTGTCAGGGACATTAGAAAAAGTAAATCTTCCAAATAAATCTTCCACTTCCAAGTGATGCTTCCGTTGGAGCATGTTGTTTTCCACTTTTCATGGAAATAGAGATGGTTGGATGCGAGAAGCTGACAGTTATTCAGATAACCAAAGACTTGGAAGAACAGATAAGAAAATTGATATTGTGGGGGAATGGGATAGACCGGTGATGGGTAGTAAGGAGGGCACATATTGCATGGTGCACTGGGTGTTATACACAACTAATGAATCATCGAGCCTTACATCGAAAACCGGGGATGTACTGTATGGTGACTAACATAATATAATAAAAAATCATTATTAAAAAAAAAATGTTGCAATAAACTTTTTTGTACACATATCTTCAATTACTGTTCACTTTTATTTCTGACGGATGACTTACCAAGAGATTATGGGAGATCTCTGGGCCAAGGATATGCTCATTTTTTTTATTAAGTACATTTCAATAATATATAGCAATTCATTATCCCACTGGCAATATAGTCGAGGTCCCATTTCCCCCACATCCTCACCAGCAGTTAGCAACTATTTTTCTTTTGAAAGAGAGAGCAAGAGAAAGAGAGAGTGGGGAGGGGGCAGAGGAAGAGGGAGAGAGAGAGAATACTAAGCAGGCTCCATGCCCAGCACAGAGTCTGAAGCAGGGCTCCATCTCACGACCCTAAGATCATGACCTGAGAGAAAATCAAGTCAGATGCTTAAGTGACTGAGCCACCTAGGTGCCCCAGCAATTGGCAACTTCTTAAAATTTACCAATCTACTGATCAGTATGGCTATCTCATCCCATTTATTTGTATTTCCATGATTATCAAAGAATCTGGGCAGCTTTTCATGTTTACCGTCTACATATTATCACTTCTCCGAGTTACCAATTCATGCCTTTACCTAGTTTTCAGCTGACATGCATGTTGTTTCCTTGATCTGAGAGAGCTTCTTGTAGATTAGGGATATTAACCCTTGTCATTCATATGTGTTGTGAATATTCCCTCCTAGTCTATTGCTTGATTTGTAAATTCTGTTTATGATACATTTTTGTGTATAAAAGTTTATAGCTTTAAGTGATCAAATCTATCAATCTGTCTTTTAGGGACTCTAATCAGATGAAATTTAACAGGGATAAATGTAAATATTGTCATCCCTTATCAAACTCAGAATTGAAGTTCAGAAAATCATCTTTGTCAGAGATTTTGAGGTTGAGAATTTAAGATAGTATAAAAATAGAATTTGAGGAGCTGACATCAGAATTGAATATAATTTAAAATATATCTTGTGTTCACAAAAATACAAGAATAAAGACATTATAATGATTTTACTTTAGTAATAACGGATACCAAAATGTTCATTTCCACTCAACTTTCTCACTTGAAACTTTTGAGAGTTTCTTATGATTGTAGAGAAGTGTTTGTAAATTCCATTTAGTTTTTATTTGCCTGGTTCTCCATTCAAATGATCAATGCCTTCCTGATTACATGACTCAGAAGATGCTTCCTACCCCATCCCCAGATCACGCGCCTGTCAAATCCTCTCACATCTGGGCTCTCAACTCCTCGACTCCTCCTCACAGATGTCACCTGAATATCCTTCTGTTTACTGTGCTTCATCTTCCTTTGTCTTACCCCAGGATTCACTGCAAAAACTTGTATCCTTCCTCTGCCATCTGTTTCCTATTCCCAATTCCCAATTTTCTCTCTTTCTAATTATCTCTGGCAAAAGTGACTCACAATCCACGTGATTCTGTTTTTCCGAAACTGAAAATCCAGTGGTTTCCAGACAGGTGTATAGAAGTAAATTTCACTCCATTTTAGTGTATTTTGAAGTTGGAGAAAGACCATCACACTTGGAATTAGTTCAACAAAATCACAGGCACTAATGTGGAAGACAAGAATCTGGTTTGATAACTGTTCATGTAAAAAGTATCTAGGGGTATTCGTTTTACACAAATTCAGCATGAGCTAACAAAACTATACTGATAACAGAAATGGAAAAATTAACACACATCATTAGAAATATGCATCCAGACTAGAAGGATTCGCAGTGGCAATGGATGGGGGAGGGGGATCATCTTCATCAGCCGACATCTACCTGAATCAGTCCTCGTCCACTAGAACAGCACCATCGCGATGGGCTTAGACCAAACTGATTTTCCACCCTAGGTCAGGACCAGCATCCCCTGGAGCGCATGATCATGGAAGGGAGCAGATGCCTAAAAAATTGAAGTCCTTTTATAAAATATCTGGAGGAATATTTGTTTTCCATTCTTCATGTTTCCTTTCATGTTGTAGGGAGTTCCATTAGTATATATTAGTTTTATTGGGGGGTCCCCTGCGCCCACATTTATTTAAGACAGGTTGATGGGAAGGGGAATGGGATGCTGTATCTGCCTGGTAAGCTGGGGAGGATAAACTGGCCAGCATATCCCAACAACCCTTCCCCGAAACCCTGGCATGTGATTTGATAAGCATACAATCTCCTGGCCATCGTACTCCCTATCTGATGGGGAAGCACCTCCTGCTGGAAAGCCCTATTGTTCTGGGAGGGGAAGCGGAGAAGATCATCAGTTAGGGGAGAGTTAACTTCTGGTCCCTGAGCCAGGAACACTGGGAACTAGACAAGGTATAAAATCTGGGGCAACCAAGTCTTTGTGGATTTCTCGAAGCTCCTGTTGTACAAGGGTGCCCAGTTTGGGGCCTCGAATGTGTGAGGGCATTCTTGATCTTGTTGGTTCCTGTTTATTTTGATCCACACAACTCTTTTTTTACAGATATGCAGTAAGCTTTAACTGCCGAGGCCGGGGCGACAGGCATTGAGGCTCCTGGCAGCACAGGTAATAAGCAGCTTCTTCCACAAAGCAGGATCTACCTGTAAGGTTTAAGGCAAGGCTGTTGGGTGTCATCGAAGGACTGGGATCTAAGGGCCTCAGCCAAAGCAGAGGCCATAGAGCCCCAGCCAGGAGAGGGGCCTTATCCAGCACAGGCCACAGCAGGGTTTAGCAAAAGAGCACCCCGCCTTTCTCTCAGCAAATGCCTGTAACTTCAAGCATAGAGACTGTCTTAGGATGCAGATTACTTGTGCTTGACCTTGAACCTTGCCTCCATTTTCCTAAGCAGGCATTATCTTAAGTCAATTTCCCTAGAGGAAAAGCCTTAACACGAGGGTCATGTGCAAACAATTTATTAAGGGCTTGCAGTAGAAACGAATAAATGATCAGAGGCGGGGAGGAGCGAAGCAAGGGTGCCATTTCAGGCCAAGTCCCAGCCCCAGTCTGAATCCTCAGGGCGGTTCTGGAGGGTAAATTATAGCACAGAATTTATCTTGCCCTAAGACAAGAATGCTGGGCAATCACACCCCCAGCACAAGTATGAAAGTTAGCACTCTTAACAGTCCTGTGGGGATTCGACGTGTCTTATTGAGGACTTGGTTCTGTTTAAGGTTAAAGCTCTGCTCCATCCAGGCACTGAAAGCTCCTGTAGGTGAAACTGAGCAGAAAAAGTTGGCAAGATGGAGTTTGGACCTTATGCAAGTGTACTAGCTGGGTCTCCCGTAGCCATCTGGTAATCTTGACAAAGGAAGTCGCACACTAAGAATGGATTAAAGCAGAAAGAGAGAAAAGGTCTGGGTCTCTGGAAACTTCATGAAGCTTCTCTACCTGGTATAGACTTCCTAACTTTGGATTTTATTTTACAGGGAAAACTAAACCCCCAATCTGTTTAAGCCCCTGCAGTTCCCTGCTCTCTCTTTCTAACAAATGAAACAAAATTCCTATCTAATACAATTGATAATTTTTTTACTTTAAGGAAATTTTTAAAGATTTATTTATTTGAGAGAGAGAGAAAAGGGGGAGGGGCAGAGAGAAAGAGGGAGAGAAGCAGACTCCCCGCTGAGTAGAGAGCCAGACTCCATCCATCCACCCTGAGATTATGACCTGAGCCGAAATCAAGAGTCAGAGTCTTAGCCAACTAAGCCACCCAGTTGCCCCCACCCCTGCTTTTTTTTTTTTAAGATTTATTTAACTTCAATGAATTTTTAAATCCAAACTTATAAAAACGTTAAAGATCAAAGTCTTGTCTTACATTTCATTTTAGTTTTTTGGAGGTTGAGAGATTGTTACATTTTTAATTCCAAAATTATGTTCAACATGTTACATATATATTAATTATTACATTCACACATTTATTCATTCATTCATTCAGCAAATATTTATTGAGCCCCTGTAGCCTGCCAAGTATTATGCTAGGTTCTGAAGATGTTACACAAACAAGACAGAGTCCCTTTCTCTAAAAAAGAGCAGATTTAGTGGGAGAGGCAAGGGAGGGAGGGAGACAGATAATACAGTACAAAGTGTCAAACACTATGATAAATATCTGAACAAAGGGGCTGTGGTATCCCGGAAGAGATGAGTTATTTCTCTGGTAGCTGGAGGGAACTGTGCAAATAGCAGCATACTCGGCAAAGAGCCACAAAAGAAAAGACTTTGTCTGTCCTCACTCAACTCTGAGAGGCCCCCAGGTCATCAGCTGGATGCTGCAGCTGCCCCTTCTGTTAGAAAAGGAACTCGAGGAGCAATCACATCTGTACGCACAAAGAATGAATAAACTGAAGGCTGGAGGTGGGAATGTGATGTGACAAAACCACCAGCCACACACATAATCCTTTCTCTTAGCCTCAGCTTCAAGCCCATGCAGGAACCACAGACAAAAGTTGTCCTTGAGAAACCTTTGCAGGCTACTCTCTCTTTGTCTTGCTGTACCCCGTCGTTGTGGTTTGGTCTTTCTATTTTTTTTTCCCCATGAAGATGCCCTTGTGAAATTTATCCCCCCAAATTGCTCTTACCTTCCAGTCACATTGTTTTCAAACCCACCGTGAGTCCGTATCTAAATGACAGTACAGCTGTGCCCTGAGATGAAGACTTTTTTCTGAATCATTGAAAGAGAGTTATTCTCTTGCAAGTTTTCTTGAAGGTCTTTGTTATAAGAACACGTTATGGCTGGGGAAGCCTGAGGAATAGACTTATCCAGCACAGAAAGAAGGGGAGAAGAGAAAATGAGCCAGGCTGACTTTCCAATCAGATATTCTTCCCAAGTGGGTCCATTCACCCACCAGTAGGTGGAAGATGGACTAGTAGGAGTATTGGCTATGGATCACACCATTCTTTTTACTAATTACTATTTTGGTCATTATCCTCAAGGAGGGACAACACACAGAGTGCAAGCAGCTCTTTACTCAAAATTTTCAAAATCATAGTTCTCAGAATAGAGAGACACAGCAGTGAAAATCTAAATTCATCTCTTTTACATGATTAAAAAGACAAAGAATATAAGGTCTTGAACCTATTTTTCAAAATGTCCCCCACTTGGTCATTCACTACACCAGCTGGGTGCTGACTTCTCCCTAACCTCAAATTTCCTTTTCTTTCACTCTAATTCCTCCAACCTTTTAACTCCCCCTCCTGTTGAAATCTCCAGCCTTCATCCATGTGGGGTTGATGTGAGCCAAATCAAATGGAACAGTTGCAAGAAGTGGGATGCAAACAATAGAATTCACAAGAAACATAAAAGGGGAGTAAGAGGTGAGTAGGATAAAAGGTAAGCTTTCCGAGACTGTGTTGGGACATTAGGGGACAAACTGGATCTCTCACCATCTAGGCTATTGGGATTCCAGCTAATTGAACTTAATGGTAAAGGGCTGTATAAACCCAGCAGTCTGGGGGAGCTTGGAAATACCAAGGCAATTCACATTAGCAATACTTACAAATAAAACTCACTGAAAAGACTACTGCCTCTGGCTAGGGTATAGAAAGTTGCAAGAGAGTATCATGCCTGCACTAAATAATAAAAACAAGCAAGATAAACTACATACAATTTCATAGTTTAAAAAAAAAGTTGTAAGATCTGAGGAGGCAAAGAAACCTAAATGAACTAAATTCTAGAAAGTAGAAAGCTCTTCTTCAGAGAAAAGTCACCACAGTTGCCTTCATCCCTAGTGGAGCAATGAGAGAGGGGGGAATTGGCAATAGATGGAGATAAGGAGAAACGAGATGCACTTTCCACAAACTTTGTCGTGGTCATACATGAGCCAGCATTATGAATTCAGATTCTGAGGGCCCCCAGGAAGGAATGAGTCTAACCTACTTGCCAAAACTTCCTCAAGGGCCTTCTCTGAGTACCTGGAGGCAGCACACCACAGTCACCGAGCAGAGCAGGAGATGTAAGAGAAATCCCTTGAAGCTACGGAGAACCTCCAGGGAATATGAGGAAGGTTGCAGGTAGGGTTCTAGGACTTCACCAAGTACACGGAAGCTGCCCAATAAGGACTGAAAGACAGGGTGGCAGGGTAGAAAGAGATTATTCTGGAAGCATAAAGCCAGAGGACAGGATTGGAAAACAAAGAGAACTCCCCAGTGGCCTAAAAAGTTAACAACCAAGTTGGAAAGAAGGGAGAACCTTCCCATAGTTCAGACACTGGTGGCTAAGCTGTAAAGTATTAAAAATATTCCCATATTTCTGGTGCTAAGATTCCAAACACTGCTAAAGGGAAAGTTCTGATCCCACCCTCCAACATTTGAAACCAGAGTGGACAGGATCTAACTAAAACTGCAACAAGGTCCAGACCCAGCTTTACTACAGATAGATTGACTTAGCCTCATACCTTATCAACCTGAAAGAAAGCAGGGTGATCCTTCTTCTAGAGACAAATAGTTTATTTTGGTTTCTAATAGTCTCTCATACACAATGACGAGCACACAATCAAAAATTGCAAGACCCATGATGATGTAAGAAAATATGATCCATACTTGAAAGAATGGTTTTCAATAGAAGTATAGCCACAGATGGCTTATAGGTCAGAAATAATGAAAAGGATGTTTAAATAACTACAATAAATATGTTAAAGGAACTAGTAAAAAAGATTAAAAAATATATGAATGCACGGGGAAGTCAGCAGATAAATTGAAGCTATTTTTTAAAAAGGAAAATGCTAGAAATAAAAACTGTGACACAACTATGCACAACAGAGAAAAATAATAAACTTGAAATAGTTCAATAAAAATTATTCAAATTGAAATAGAGAAAAAAGAATTAAAAGTGAAAGAGAGTACCCGAGACCTGTGAGACAATATCAAATGGTCAAATATCAAGTTATTGAAGCCTGGAATGTGAGAAGAAAGATATTGGAAAGATTGGAGCAATAGTAATGTTTTGAAATATAGAGACTACGAATTTTCCAAAAATGATGAAAGATACATGAAGATCCATCAGGCCTACACCAAAGAAATACTAAAAGAAGTTCTTCAGTCAGGTAGGAAAAGATACTAGTTGCTAAGCCTGGATCCGAAGGAAAAATGAAGAATTTCAGAAAAGATACATATGAAATATTCTGTATGTGTGTATTTAAAATTATTTTTTACAACTATTGATTATGTAAGTCAAAATTAATAACCTGATTTTGTGGGATTTTTTTAATATGTAGAAGTAAAATATATGATTCAAGATTACAAAGACTGAGGGAATATAAATGGAATTACATCATTGTAAAATTCTTACATTGTTCATGATCTAGTATGATATCATTTGAAGGTAGCCTGTGATAAATTAGGGCTCATATTGTTATCTAGTGCAATTGCCAAAAAAAAAAAAAAAAAAAAAACCCACAAAATGTCAGTAAGAGAAGATAAAATGAAATACTAAAAAATACTTGCTTAACCCAAAAGAAAGCAGGAAAGGAGCAACAGAGAAACAAAAACTAGATGTGATAAATAAAAGATCATTTTATTACTGACTGTATTAAATGTAAATGGATTAAAAGACAAAGACTGTAAAAATGGACAAAAAAAAAAAAAGAAAATCCAACTATATACTGTTTGTAAGAGACACATTTTAAATATAAAGATATGTATTGACTGAAAGTAAAAGGGTGAGAGGAGACATACAAAGCAAACATTAAGGACAAGAAAGCTGATGTTGCTTCAAGACAACGGATGTTAGCAGGAAAAAAGAGACATTTAATAGTCATAAAGAGATCAATTATTCCAAAAAGAAATAATAATCTTAAATGTGTGTGTACCTAATAACAGACTCTCTAAATACATTAAGTAAAATTTGACAGAACTTAAATGAACAGACAAATCCCTACTCATGTTTAGAGATTTTAATATTTAGCAGAGAGATCAAAGAAATGGGGTAAAAGGGATCTTCCTCATAGAAAATAGGGGTTCAGTGACATTCCACATGGGGTTACCATTTGTTCCTCATTTATTAACCCACTGACAATTGGTGACTTATTTTTCTCCATTTCTTTCTTCCATTCCTGGGGGAGTTTTCTGCTCTATGTTTTCCCCTTTTAAAATCCTCTTTGCTTTCCAGAAATCACTCACACAGAACATTCAGTTGCCCATTGCTCCATTAACCAGTTAGGCTTCTCTTGTGGCATTCCAATGAATTTCTCCATCTTTGTGATCTTACAAAAATAAAGGTGTCTCAGCAAATTATGAAGGGAAGGGATATTTTATCTCCTTCTCCCTTCTGCCACCACACAACCACAACCCACCCTACCACCATTATCATGGCTGGCTCCTTATCTTTCAGATTTTGATTTAAATGAAACATCTTCAAAGAAGACATCTTGGGGGCGCCTGGGTGGTACAGCGGTTAAGCGTCTGCCTTCGGCTCAGGGCGTGATCCTGGCGTTATGGGATCAAGCCCCACATCAGGCTCCTCCGCTATGAGCCTGCTTCTTCCTCTCCCACTCCCCCTGCTTGTGTTCCCTCTCTCGCTGGCTGTCTCTATCTCTGTCGAATAAATAAAATCTTAAAAAAAAAAAAAAAAAAAAAGAAGACATCTTGACCACCTTAACTAAAATATGCCCCTCCATGAGTATTTTCTCTCAGTAATAAAAATAATTTATAATTATTGAATAATTTATTTCATATATATATATATATATATAGATATAGATATAGATATAGATATAGATATCTTTTTTTTTCTCCTTTTGGCCTAAGCAGTAAGGTGCATAAGGTCTGGGACCACATCTGTCTTAGTCACTCAGTCCAGTTTCAGGAACGGAAATGCAAGACTTAGAGAGGTTATGTTATTTGTCCAGCATCACACATCTGGAAAATAACAAAACCAGGACTCAGGCCCTAGTCATTCTAGTAGTGATCCTTCTCCAACATCTGACCTACTGCATAATCCCCTACATGCCTATATGCTAAATTGCTCAGAATTTAACAGAACTAAAACACAAAATAGTAAAATCTGTAATCATGGTTGGATATTTTAATACTCAGTAGAGAGGAAAAGATGGACATACAATTAGTAAATTCTAAATAATAGGCTTAAAATACAACCCAAGTGAGAGATTCCTATATGTTAAAAGTAATTCACTCAAGTTACCTGAATAAGTCATTTCCCAGCTATCACTGTAACAGAGTAACATGAGCTATTATAAAAATAAACCCTCATCGTCAACTAATCGTCAACAAAGCAAGAAAGAATATCCAATGGAAAAAAGTCTCTTCAAAAAATGGTATTGGGAAAACTGGACAGCAACATGCAGAAGAATGACCCTGGACCATTTTCTTATACCATACACAAAAATAAATTCAAAATGGATGAAAGACCCAAATATGAGACAGGAAATCCTAGAGGAGAACACAAGCAGCTACGTCTTTGACCTCGGCCATAGCAACTTCTTACTAGACACGTCTCTGGAGGCAAGGGAAATAAAAGCAAAAAGAACTGTTGGGACCTCAACAAGAGAAAAAGCTTCTGCACAGCAAAGGAAACAATCAACAAAACTAAAAGGCAGCTTTCAGGATGGGAGAAGATATTTGCAAATGACGTATCTGATAGAGGGCTAGTATCCAAGATCTATAAAGAACTTATCAAACTCAACACCCAAAAAACAATCTAAGAAATGGGCAGAAAACATGAACAGACATTTTTCCAAAGAAGACATACAAATGACTAACGGACACATGAAAAGATCACTCATCATCAGGGAAATAAAAATCAAAACTACAATGAGATATCGTCTCACACCTGTCAGAATGGCTAAAATTAAGAACACAGGAAACAACAGGTGTTGGTGAGGACACAGAGGAAGGGGAATCCTTTTGCACTGTTGGTGGGAATGCAAACTGGTGCAGCCACTCTGGAAAACAGTCTGGAGTTTCCTCAAAAATTTAAAAATAGAACTACCCTACAACCCAGCAATTACATTCCTAGGTATTTATCTAAAGGATACAAAAATACTGATTCAAAGGGACACATGCACCCCAATGTTTATGGCAGCATTATCAACAGTAGCCAAATTATGGGAAGAACTCAAATGTCCATCGACTGATAAGAGGTTGTGTGTGTGTATATATATATTTATATCTACATCTACATATATATACATATTCATACATATATATGTATGTATATGTATAATGGAATATATAATGGAATATTACTCAGCCATAAAAAGAATGAAATCTTGCCATTTGCTACAATGCAGATGGAGCTAGAGTGTATTATGCTAAGTGAAATAAGTCAGAGAAAGATAAATACCATAGGATTACACTCATACATGAAATTTAAGAAACAAAACAGATGAACGTAAGGGGAATAAAAAGAGAGGCAAACCATAAAATAGACTCTTACCTACAGAGAACAAACTAAGAGTTGCTGGAAGGGAGGTGGACGAGGGGATGGATTTAATGGGTAATGAGTATCAAGGAGGGCACTTGTGAGGGGTGCCTGGGTGGCTCAGTCAGTTAAGTGTCTGCCTTCGGCTTAGGTCATGATCTCTGGATCCTGAGATTGAGCCCCACATTGGACTCCCTGCTCAGTGGGGAGCCTACTTCTCCACCTCCCTCTGCCTCTCTGCCCAGCTTGTGCTCTCTCTTGCTCTGTCTCAAATGAATAAATAAATAAATCTTTAAAAAAAAAAAAAAGGAAGGCACTTGTGATGAGCACTGGTGTTATATGTAAGTGATGAATCTCTAAATTCTACTCCTGAAACTAATATTACATGATATATTAACTAACTGAAATTTAAATAAACACTTGGAACAAAAATAAAATAAAATAAAATACCCAAATCTTAGAGACTTAACAAAGGAGATGTTTAATTTTCATTTTTGTGAAATGCAAAATGGTGTTCCTAATGATGGGCAACTCTCCCGCAAGTGCCAATGCAGGGACCCATCTCTGTCAAGCCAGGAAGGAGAAGGAGCCTCTAGTGCCACACATGGGAGGTCTCTAACGGGCAGATCTGAACCTGGTGTATATCAGTCTTCTCAAACATAACATGCGCCAGAATGCCATAGAGAGCAAGCAAACGGATTTCGGGGCTCCACCCCCAGAAATCCTGATTCAGTAAGTCTGTAGTGCAGCTCAAGAAACTGAGGGCTTCAGAGGGGAGGGGGGTGGGGGAATGGGATAGACTGGTGATGGGTAGTAAGGAGGGCACATATTGCATGGTGCACTGGGTGTTATATGCAACTAATGAATCATTGAACCTTGCATCAGAAACCAGGGATGTACTGTATGGTGACTAATATAATGTAATAAAAAAACATTAAAAAAAAAAAAAAAGAAAGAAAAGAAACTGCATTTTGAAACTAGCTCCCAGGTGATGCTGACCCTGCCGGTCTGTGGACCATACGCCTAATAGCACTGGTGTATATCATTTCTGCTGACATTTTATCAGATAGAACTCAGTCATGTGGCTACACTTAACTGTGAAAGAGTCTGGTAAAAATGGGCTAAACGTATGCTAAGAAAGAAAAAGAAATGGGTTTGATGGACAGCTGGCCATTCTCTTCCATATGCTTTTTTTTTTTTTTTTTTAATTACTAACTTCTGGTCCAGACAACCAAAGAACCAGGCAATCAAAAGAGAGAGATTTATAAATTGAAATTACAAATCTTTCTCCTTGTCAATCCTCTATCCTGGGTAGGCTATCTCACTGAAGGAGTCACATTCAATTAAGCTAATATAATGGCTATATTTTAAAAAAATCTGTCACTATATCCTAACAAATTGAGGCTAAGAATGAGAAAGGAAAATAAAAGGCCATCACACACACACACACACACACACACACACACACACACACACAGTATTAGCCAAGGAGACCACATTTGTGTACCAAGATCTAGACAAACTTGCTCTTGCAAATGGAAATGCTAATGGGTCCTTAACTCTTGATAAAATATTAGCAGTGCTGTAAGTACACTCACTCATCTCCAGGAGACCACGCTTAATGGATAGAACTCCCTGACCTTTAAGATTTTACTTATATTTTTCAAGATGCCCCTGAGAGTCCTCACTCTGTTCCCATTTAGCTGTTGGTCATGGGCTAACAATGCTCTGTGATATAAGTAATTGCTTGTAAGAGTCATTGCCCTCCGGGGTTTCTTTCTTCCCTAGAAAGATTGTGTCTCCAGGATCGGAGGGACTTAGAGAGGTCGTTTAGTCTCTTCTGGCCTTCGGGTTGGAATGCACTTAAAAGCTGTCCCAAAGAAATAGGAATCTGAGCTTTACTTGGTAACTCTTCTCAATTTTCATCTACTGTCCCTTGTAAGGAATCCTGCTTTCATTTAACTTAAGTATGTGCTCTTGCTGGTAATTCACTTTCCTCTCATTTTGTCCTCAGGGAAATAAGAGATATTCGGCCACCAGTATCCTAAGTTCAAGAGCCTTCGGAAAATGTAGAGACCCGATGCATAAATTAACTGAGTACCACATATAATACTGACCCTCTACTTAGCACTGGGAGTAGAAAGGTGGACAAGTGGGAGTATGTGCTGGAAAGTAGAAAATTATTTGTTAATAAAAACAAAGTATACCAATGTTTTCAACAGTATTTCTTGATACTCCACAGTTTCTCTTCAACAATGAATCTCCCAAGAGTATAGACATGATCTCTTCTACTGGAAATCAACCCAAATCATACCATCTGGATCTGGAGAGATCTTCTCACAGCACTCTGTGCGCTGGTTGTGATTGGCTGGACTTGGCAATAAGGCAGTCATCCCCAGCGTCTCCCAACCGATGCCATTTACAACAATTCCGGGAGCCCCAGCCTGGGTCGTGAATGGAGCTAAGTGCTATGGCAGACACAAATAAGGGCAAGATTGGGATTCTGCCTTCTGGAAATGAGACGGGAAATAGTCTATTTCAGGAATGGTAATTACATTTCCCCTGCATGTCAAATCTTACTGATTGATGGTGGCTGCGCCGAGTGCTATGTTGAGAATCATAAAGCTTGATCTAAGGTTGGTCAGAAAGTGCCAGGACTAATTAGCAATGTCTGCCAGGATGGAATAGGGGGGTGGCAGCGTGTTTTCCAGATGTTTTCTTTGCCCGTGTAGTATTTTAGATCAGGACTCTACCAGATAGGAAAAGACTGCTGCCCCTGCCTACTGCTTCCCATGGTCAAAGTCCCCTTCAGGTCCTGCAGACAAAGACAAGGTCTCAGGAGCAGGCCACTGAGGCCCCAGGTACCTGGGGGGTTCGCCCTGATAGCCCTCCTATCACCTCCAGGAAGGAGGCAAACACTTTTCTTTCTTCTGGCCCACCAAAAAAACACTTGGAACTCCTCAGGATCTGATCTTCCCCCATATATGTTTGGTGTGATAATGCCTGAAATCAAAGGCAGGTACAAGGTGAAACTGAACAAACAAACATGCTTAATTTCCAAGATGGGTTTTTTGTTTTTGTTTTTTTCATTTTTTCTTCAAGTTTTCTCACTTTGAATCTACTCCACAAAAGAGGCATCCGAGGCTCTCCCTTAAAATTGTGACCTGACAATGAACAAGCTCGTCATCTTGAGACAGCCTGACATTTTCATACAAAAGCTTGAAAATCTAAGAGGGGGAAAAATAACAAATACAAATGGTATAAAAATAGTTGGGTTTCCAGAACATAGGTGTGTGATCCTAACCATACCAGTAAATCACAATTATAAAAAAAGAGCTTCAAAATCCCTCACTCTCAATTAAAAGGCATCCAATCCTGCATGGGCTACCAAAATGAACAGGGACCTTTGTCGGCTCCTTTCTCATCATTCAGAGAGTGACCTTCAGGTGACTTTTGTCATCCTGACCCCTGGGATCTAATCTAAGGACAAATTCCAACACTCTTTTTCCCACTTCCGCCCTCCCACCTAGGAGCTCCCTCCTCAATTTCAGATCTTAGTCACACACCTGTTTCCAAAAAATTTTCAAGGCAACCGTAACTGGCACCCACTGAGATCGAATGAAGAATATTGCTCTGTTTTCAGGGCATTCTGGAAAAATTTTATTGATTCATCCCTATCTCCCCATCTATAACGCATGAAGGAACTGTCTTACAAAAGTCCACCCACTTGAGTTTTAATATATTCTAACTCTTCACCACAGCTTGGCAAGTGGGGCTCTAGCCCTGATCTGAGGCTGATCCAGGTTCAGTGGGCAAGAGTACAAAGATCAGTTAGCAATGTCGGCCATTGGTGTGGGAAGTCCATCAACATTAGCCACAGACCTATGTAGCAACCCAACTCTAATTGGATAATAACCACAACACCAATCTAGAGTTAGCAATTAAGAAAAGGGCTCTCCTTTCCTGGTTGGCTGGGCCAAGAAGTATTTACTCAGTCTGAATGAGAAAGCAACCACAGCAGCCAGAGAAAAGGATAACACTAGGTTTCTAGAGTGATGGTCAATCCACATTTCTAATTAGTTTCAGGCCTTTCCCACCACTCCTATTCTACCTGCAGCCAAAAAGGAGACCCTCTTTAAGAAAACTCGTATTTGTTTACATGATGCTTATATTTGTCTTCTGTTGCAGGGATATGTTGGGAATGCCGTGGTGACAAGCTTCCTTTAACATAATCAGGCCACAAATGCTGGTACCAGGCAGCTTCCTCGGCCATCAAGCCCTCCATCTTCTGAATAAAATTCAGCAAGGTAATTGGAATGCAAAACCAATGGAGCCCACCACAAATTAACCTTTTCCTGAATGAAAAAGGTATGTGTCCCAAGACCCAAACTGATCACAATTTTGTTGTTTCTTAAAAAAAGGTGGAGCACCTGGGTGGCTCAGTCTGTTAAGCATCTGCCTTTGGCTTAGGTCATGATCCCAGGGTCCTGGGACTGAGCCCCACATCGGGCTCTCTGCTCAGTGGGAGTCTGCTTCTCCCTCTCCCTCTGCCTGCTGCTCTGCCTACTTATGCTCTCTCTGTGTCTGTCAAATAAATAAATAAAATCTTTATTTATAAATAAATAAATTTTTAAAGGCACACGATTTCACTCTACCAACAAATATCCACGATTTTAAATATAAACATTCCCACAATGACTGTAACATAAAAGCCAAGGACCCGACAGCCGCTGCAGGGTCCTGCTCCTAACCTGAAGCAGGAGTAAACAGTCATCTTTGTATATTTTATACAAGAGGAAACCGTATCAACAAGACTATAAGAAATAAGGGGGGAAATTAGCAGCAGAGAGAAGAAGGCAAAAAGTTACCATAGATTTTGTTAAATCTCTAAGGTAGCAATCACAACAGGGAATATGAAAAATATGAAGAAAGAAAGGGCTTTTTTTTCTCCAGTACTTCTACTTAGTTAATACCTTGTTAAGATTCTTCTAAGAATGACAAGATTTTCGGGATGTGGAAAAAACCACCGCATTCTCATTAAACCTGTGTGGTAGAAGAAATCTAGGTGTGAACTGGGGACAAAGTGATGGGCAAGCAGCTACAGAGTTGAGGAAGTTTGCTTCACTATTGAGGGAAATTTTTGATATTATTAGTACTTGGGGTTCTGGTAAGACACCATCAAAAAATATTGAACTAAGAAAAAGAAGATTGGAGTTGTGACTTTAAGACCAACATAAAAGGATCAGAGAAGAGTTAAGCAAAGTCAGCTTAAGGAAATAGAATAACACATGCAACTAACTCCTTTAACTCGAATTCTATGTTGAACAAGCGAACTTTGACTGTGATTTTATTTCCCATGTGGTCAGTCATGGGTAAGATTGTGTCCCCAAGAAAATATGTCCAAATCCTAACAGCCAGTACCTGTGAATGTGACCTTTTTGGAAGTAAGTTCTTTACAGATGTAATTAAATTAAGGATCTCAAGATGAGATCATCCTGGATTTACAGTGGGCCCTAAATCCAATGAATAGTGTTATTGGATTTAAATAGGAGGGAGAAAGAAGTTTGAGACGTTGAGACACAGAAAAGAAGGCCATATGGAGATGGGAGCAGAGCATGGAATTATGCTGCCATGAACCGAAGAATGTAAGCAGCCACCATAAACTGGAAGAGACAAGGCAGGATCTCCTCTAGAGCCTTCAGAGGGAATGTGATTTTGGACTTTGGACCTCCAGAATGGTGAGACAGGAAATTTCTGTTGTTCTAAGCAATTGATTTTTGTTGTAGCAGCCATAGGAAACTAATACATAGCTTGCTTTAAGGAAAAGAATGCAGTGACCTAAAGATTTAAATGTCTAGCCCTGAAGCCGTTACATTTACCCTTGTACATTTTTAAATTAGCATTCTATTTCTATACAGCAATGCCATGCACTTGGGGAATCAGGATATTAGGTTATGTTGCAGTGATAATCCCCAAATCTGTAATAGCAAGCTACACACTCATCAAAGGCTGGTAGGGGATAGTGCCCTACATCGTCACTCAATGACTGAGAATCCGCCATGTTGTAGCTGGACCACGCAGAGCACAAGCCTTCTGAGTAGCGGGAGCCAGAGGACGTAGAAATTTCATACCAATTCCTCTATGTCTTAGCCTAGAAGAGAACAATACAACTTCTGTTCAGAACCTACCAACGAACACTAGTCACATGGTTTTGCCTTACTGAAAAGGCCATGGCAAATATCTGAGAATAAACAAAATGTTCTCTGAATGTTACTTTTACTGCCACACTTTGTTAATGTGAATCCACACGGGTAAAAAAAAAGACTCTTGTCTTAGTAGACTCAAAAAGAAAAATTACTGCGTTTATGAGATTGAAGATTAGCCCTTAAACTTTGGCAAACTTCTCTTGCGCTTCTTATCAGTATGCCAGGTGGCTTTCTCTGGGCCACGTACCATGCTACTACTTCAGTACTATGTGCAAAGAAAACATTTTTAAATTATTTTTTGCTTCTACAGCACAAAAATACTGAAGAAGCTCCCCAAGATCTATCCCACGTGGAGCATTCAATTTCAGACATTCTAGAGCTTCTGGCACTGTGGCGCATATGCGCAAGCCAACCCATCCCCCTTCCTGTGAGGTACTATAAAATTCTGATTCCCCAGGATTCTCGAGAAAGAAGGTATCCCTGGACACTGAAATTCTTGTCAATTGCGGGACCAAGGCCAAGAAAATTTTTATGCCAAATATTCATTACAAATTCTTCCTGAGATATCCGTAGACCACTGTGACTTGCTAAGTGGAGTCAAACATGAAAGAATCTTTAATAAAGTCCCGTAGCACCCGAGGGTCATCATTCTTAACAAGACACACCTCAGAGGAAGATTCCTCCTCCCGAAGCAAGAGGGAAGAATTTCACCCTGAGGGGCTCAAACCGTGGAACTCCTCCAGATCTGTTCTCTCCTTCCAGAAATCATTTGGAGTCATGCCTATCCTATTTCATCCAGGTCTCGGGAGCCTGAATCCAATCCAAATTTACTTCCCACCATTTTCAAACAACAACAACAAAATCTGGATCCCGATAATTACCACTGAGTATGATTTAGGGAAAAAAAAGTAAACACTCTTCAAATTGCGATCTGCTGCAATTTCCAGCTGAGGTAAACAAGCTTTGCAAACACAAACGTTTGCAGAAAATTCTTCCTGTGCTGGTAAAAACTGTTTTTAAATGGA
This sequence comes from Ursus maritimus, assembly GCF_017311325.1. Lineage (NCBI taxonomy): Eukaryota > Metazoa > Chordata > Mammalia > Carnivora > Ursidae > Ursus > Ursus maritimus. The sequence continues at coordinate 61,128,357 of NW_024426996.1, forward strand.
TGCAGGTGGTCCTGGTGAGACTCCAGTACCGCGTTCGGGTATTCCCTCAAGGGCATGCTCCCTCCGCGCTGCTTAACTGTTATTTTTGTTACAAATTAATAGGCGCGGTTATCCTGGAGTTGGGATTTAACCGGTGAATGGGGAATTGGGACCTGAGAGGCTGCTGCACAAAGGAAGAAGGCTGGTCTCTCCCAGAAGGCACTGTCAGCTCCTTGTAATGACGCCTTAAGGTCAGAAATAAGTGTCTTACCTTGCAAGGGAATTGGCCTGAAGGAAGAGCAAAGGAGAGCTCACTTAACGTACAGCCAACCATCCAAGTGGTGGAACTCAGAAGAAATGCCATGTCCTGTCACCAGCCTTGCACTGTGCCATTACCCATCGAAAGCAGGGAGGCTAGAGCCCTCTACTTACCACCCTCATTCAAGGGCATTATCGGACACCACCATGATTGAGGTCTCAAATATTGTCGCACAGAGCAGATGCTGCCGCCCAAAGGACTAGCAGACGGGTGACACTGACCTAGAGAGATTAAAGAGAAACATGAGTACTGCGTTAATCAGTGGGTAACTTTCTTTTTTTTTTTTTTTAAAGATTTTATTTATTTATTTGACAGAGATAGAGACAGCCAGTGAGAGAGGGAACACAAGCAGGGGGAGTGGGAGAGGAAGAAGCAGGCTCATAGTGGAAGAGCCTGATGTGGGGCTCGATCCCAGAACGCCAGGATCACGCCCTGAGCCGAAGGCAGACGCTTAGCCGCTGCGCCACCCAGGCGCCCCAGTGGGTAACTTTCTGATGGTAAATTTAGACTTGAAAACAAGGCTGTGAGTAGTTCTGAAGAGTCCTGCCTTATCCAACCTTCTTAGTCTATATTGGCTTAGTGGAAATAAATGTGTTCCTTTGTCTTCTCTGCAGATTCTGATGAGGGCTTCGTAAATCCAAATGACAGTCCCAATTTAAATGATTCAGATTCAACTACCAAATGATTACCAACTGTCTATTTTGATAGACTTTTCAGCATTCTTCACTCTTACATAGAAACAATAGCCCAGTTTTGCTCAATGGGATACTCCTTCCTTCACTCTCATTTCGATGATGTGTAGATTATATTAACCCCAACTTGGCCAGCCTAATGGGGACATTACATCCTTCAGCCACCATGAAAAACAAAACAAAACAAAACAAAACAAAAAATGACTTTTGCTGGGAACACAGAAAAAAGAGAGAAGAGAAGAAATGATGCTCTTACCTTCTTATCTTCTGGCCTGGGGTAGTCAGAGCCGGATTGCCACCAAGAGGGAGAGGCAGGAGCTAAGCACCACGAAAAGTAGAACTGAAGGATGAAGGATTCCCAGGACCTGACAATCATTTGGGACATCCTTTGAACCTGATTCCAGCCATGCCTGAAGGTGGCAACCCCTAAATGTTTCAGTTGCTTAAGTCAATGCATTTCAATTTTTTGGGTTGTTGTTTAAATATGTTTGGCTAGGGATTTTTTGTTACTCTACACTGCATAATCAGACTTACACATTTATGTTTCTAACAATGTGAAAGTAACTTTAAAATACAAAACACATAGACTAGTCCCATAAGAAATTTACATGCTAGATAAAATAGCACATATTACGAAACCCAGGGGTAAACATTCACGGTTATGAATTAAACAGTCTGGCACTCTGATAATTTTTCATGAAAATTAGGAAAATCCAGACTGACAAGTTATTATAGTTCCATGGGGAAAGAAACTGGGGTTACTCAAGGTCCCATTTTTAATTCTGGCAATAAGTACAAAAAGGACCCATTCCAATGATGATTTGAGAGTCTTGTTAGAGCAGATTTAGAGACCTTGAAACCTCCATCCACTACCATCATTTCTTGCTTTCTTGTTCACAGTGCATGGAGCTTTAGATTCTTATTCTAAGCTCTTCGGGGTAACGACCTGACACTAGAATCTCATCCCTACGAAGCACAAAGGATGTCAGCGAGGCTGTATAAATTACACGCGGCAGCAGTGACGAGAGGAAAGGCGTCACAAAGAAATGGCGCTCCTCGGAGTTTTATGAACATAATATTTCAAATTGAAGCTAGAAAATCTTTGAAACAAATCGTACTACCTAAGAGAGGAAAAATTGGGGAGTTAAGCTCTGTGTTTCTAATGTGTTATGATTAATCTAGAGATGGAAATAGAAATTTTATGTCTGGATCACTCTGCCTCAGTGGGATAATGCCTTGTCCTTATTTTCAACCATGTTGAAATGAATCTTCACACTAAAAGCTCAAATTTTTTTCATGGAGTCATTTCTTTTATGTTTTATGGATTTAGAAAATTGACATATTAACTAATAAGATAAAAACTACACAACATTTTGAAAAGTCATCAGAGTTTTGATGTTGTACTTCAGAAAAAAATATAAAACTACATGGAAGTCATGTTACTCTTCAGAGTTTGACAGGCAGAACATGGCTCAAGCAAAAATAGAGGATCAGAAGAGATATTTATAAAACACAATTCAGTCAATGCAAGGTACAGATGTAAATGAATTGACTTTGCCATCCCTCTAAAGCTTTCTCCGTTTTCTTCCTCTACTTTCCCCTCAAAAAAGAGATTAAAAGGACCCATAATACAGATGTTCAAAGGGCAGTTACATGTGTCTGATAAAATATCCAGGTTACCACGTACCCTTTGTGGCATTTAAGAAAGCAAGAAAAAAGTGATCAGACTTTTTTTTAATAACAGCTTTGTTGAGATATAATCCACATGGGACTAAAATTTCCTTGTAAAGTTCATAACTCAAAGGTTTATAGTGTGTTCACAGACTACTGAAACTGCCTCAAGAAAATCTGCAAGGAGACCAGTAATTGGTCTAATTCATTTGGTTTACCTACTGTGTTGGCATGCAACTGCTCGTGGTATTCCCTACAAACGTTCTCTAAATTTCTCTAAGTCAGTAATGCTGTCCCCTCTATTGATCCTGATTTTAATAGGTCATGCCTCTACTTGGCCTTTCTGTCTTTACTCGGTCAGCTTAGCTTCACGTTTGCCAATTTGCCTGATCTTTTACAAGAAAATTTTTTTTGTTTCATACATATTTTTTTTCTGTTGTTCTTATTTTCTTTATTTCATTTGCTATTGCCCTATCCTTCTGTTTGCTTTGGGTTTGGTTGCTCTTCTTGTAGTTTTTCTTTTTTCTTTTTTTCACTATTTATTTATTTATTTGACAGAGAGAGAGAGGGAGAGAGAGAGAGCACAAGCAGGGGAACCGCAGAGGAGGAAGGAGAAGCAGGATCCCTGCTGAGCAGGGAGCCTGATGTGGGGTTCTATCCCAGGACTCTGGGGTCATAACCTGAGCCGAAGGCAGACACTTAGCCAACAGAGCCACCCAGGCACCCCATTCTTGTAGTTTCTTAAGATAGAAGGTTGGGATATTGATTTGAGATCTTTCTTCACTTTTAATACAGATGGTTAAAGCTATGAAGTTCCTTCTAAACATTGATTTAGCTGCACCTCATAAGTTTGCCTGTGTTTTAATTTTCCTTCATATCAAAGTATTTTCTGATTTCCCTTGTGATTTCTTCTTTGGCCCATTGGTTACTTAGGATTGTGGTCTAATTTCCACATATTTGTAAACCTCCCCAATTTCCTTCCATTATGGATTTCTAATTCCATTCCATCGTGGTCAGAGCACGTATTTTATATGATTTCCACCTTTCTAAATTTATTGAGGGGCACCTGGTGGCTCAGTTGGTTATGTGTCTGCCTTCAGCTCAGGTCATGATCTCCAGGTCCTGGGATCCAGTAGGGCTCCCTGCTCAGCGGGGAGTCTGCTTCTCCTTTTCCTTCTGCCCCTTTCCTCACTTGTGCTGTGTGTGTGTGTGTGTGTGTGTGTGTGTGTGTGTGTGCTCTCTCAAATAAATAAATAAAATATTCTAAAAAAACATATTAGTCTTGTTTTGTGGCTAAACACATAGTCTACTCTGGAGACCATTCCATGTACACTTAAATGAATGTATATTCTGCTGTTGCTAAGTGCAGCATTTTATAATGTCTGTTAAGTCTGATTGATTTATAGTGTTTCTCAAGTCTTCCACTTCCTTGTTGATCTTAGGTCAGGTTGTTCTATCCATTATTGAGAGTGGGTTATTAAAGCCTCCATCTATTATTGTTAGATTGTCAATTCTCTTTTTAATTCTGTCAGTGTTTGCTTCATGTGTTTTGGGGTGTTGATCTTAGGTAAATATATGTTTATAATTTCTATGTTTTCCTGATGGATTTATCCTTCTAGTATCATAAAATGTCCTTCCAGGTCTCTAGTAACCATTTTTGTCTTGAAGTCTATTTTGTCTGATAATACAGCTACTCTAGCTCTCTTTTAAGTACTGTGTGATTATGTATATTTTCCATCCTTTTACTTTCAACCTGTTTGTGTCTTTGAACCTAAAGTACGTCTCTTGTGATGCCATCTACTTGGATCACAGTTTTTCTTTTTCTTTCTGAAAATATCTGTCTTTTAATTGGAGTGCTTAATCCATTTACACTTAATATAAGTACTGATAAGGTAGAATTTATGTCTTCTGGGACTTTGCTGGGAATGTTTTCTGTATATCTTATGTCTTCTTTGTCCACTGTTGCCATTTTTTGTTAAATAGATATTTTCTTGTTTATATTTTAATTCATTTGTTTCTTTTACTATATGTTTTGAGTTATTTACTTAATAGTTTCCTTGATTACAATTAACATCTTAACTTGATACAATCCAGTTGCATTAATACCAATTTCAATAGTATACAAAAACTTTGCTCCAGTATAGTTCCACTCCCTCTGCCCTCCTTTATACTATTATTGTCATACAAATTACATCTTTGTACATTATAAGCCAACAACACAGTTTTGTAATTATTGTTTTATGCATTTGTCTTTTAAAACAGATAGAAGAAAATAGTTAAAAACAAAAATACACTTGAACTGTCTTATATTTACCTAAATGGTTACTTTTACTGGTGCTTTGTATTCTTCATGTGGATTCAAGTTAATGTATAATATCCTTTCATCTCAGTTCAATGGATCTCCTTTACTATTTCTTGCAGAGGAGAGTAGGTCTGCTGGTGATCAATTCTCTCAGTTTTTCCTTTTCTTGCTATGCCTTCATTGTGAAAGATGGTTATGTTGGATATAGAATTCTTGGTTGACAAGTTTTTTTCTTTTCTTTTCTTTTCTTTTTTTAAGATTTTTTTTTATTTATTTATTCAACAGAGATAGAGACAGCTGGCAAGAAAGGGAACACAAGCAGGGGGAGTGGGAGAGGAAGAAGCAGGCTCATAGCAGAGGAGCCTGATGTGGGGCTCGATCCCATAACGCCGGGATCACGCCCTGAGCCGAAGGCAAACGCTTAACCGCTGTGCCACCCAGGCACCCCGACAAGTTTTTTTCTTTCAGTGTTTCAAATATCACATCCCATCTGACCTCTTTAGTGAAAATTCTGTTAATCTTATTGGGGATACTTTGTACATGATAAGTCATTTTTCTCTTGGTGCTTTTTTTTTTTTTTAAAGATTTTATTTACTTATTTGACAGAGATAGAGACAGCCAGCAAGAGAGGGAACACAAGCAGGGGGAGTGGGAGAGGAAGAAGCAGGCTCATAGCGGAGGAGCCTGATGTGGGGCTCGATCCCATAACGCCGGGATCACGCCCTGAGCTGAAGGCAGACGCTTAACCGCTGTGCCACCCAGGTGCCCCATCTCTTGGTGCTTTTAAGATCCTTTGTCTTTGTCTTTCGACAACTTGACTATCATATGTTCGGTGTGGATCTCTTTGAGCGTATCTTCTTGAAACTCACTGAACTTCTTAGATGTGCAGATTAATGTTTTTGTCAAATTTGGAAAGGTTAAACCATTATTTATTCAAATACCCTTTCTCTTTCTCCTCTCTGTCTCCTCTTCTTCTAGCGCTCCCCTTACATATATGTTGACACACTTGTGATGTCCCACAGCTCTCTCAGGCCGTGCTCACTTTTCCTTTTTCTTATTGTTTTTCAGGATGGAAAATCTCAGCTTACTTGTTTTCCGACTTTACTCATTCTTTCTTTATCCAGTTCAAATATAGTCCCTCTAATAAATTTTCCATTCAGTTATTCTACTTCCCAACTCTAGAATTTCTATTTGGTTCCTTTTTTATCATTTCTATCACTTTATCGATACTCTCGATGCTTAGTGCAATTTCATTCTCATACTTTCTTTCAGTTCTTTAGATAAGAGTTCCTTTGGTCCTTGAACAAATATGTTGTGGCTGACTTAAAGTCTTTCTCTAGTAGGTTAAACACCTGGTGACAGTTTCTGTTTACTGCTTATTTTCTGTGTATGGGCCATACTTTCCTGTTTCTTCGTGTGTCCCATAATTTTTTGTTGACAATTAGAAATTTTAAGTAATATAATGTCACAGCTCTAGTAATCAGATTCCCCTCTCCAGGGTTTGTTGTTGTAGCAGCTGCTGCTCCTGCTGCTGCTGTTGGTTTGGTGACTTTCCCGAACTAATTCCGTAAAGTCTGTACTCCTTCTCCTATGCAGTCACTAATGTCTTTGCTTAGTTGCTTAGCGGTCAGCTACTTACTGGACAGAGATTTCCCTAACTTCTTGGAACTAATAAGTCGCCCAGTCTTTGCCTAAGGGCTTTCTGTGTAGACATATAGTCGATGGTCCTGAAGACAGTTTGCAATTCTGCCTCAACCTTCATATTTTGCTTGTGCAGCATCTCAAGCTCAGCCATAAATGAAACCAGTGTAGAGTTTCCTCAGGACTTCCCTTACCACGCCTTCTAGACTCTCAGGAATATTTCAGAGCTTTCCAAAGTCCCCTATGGACATTTGATTTCCCAGTTTTTGTTTTTTTGTTTTTTTGGTTTTTTTTTAAGTTTTGCAGTCAGCCTCCTGTCAGCCCCAACTGGTAACATCACTTTAGACAACTGTGATATTAAACAATTGCCAGTGATTGTTTTCAACAGATGCTTTGGCAGGTACAGCTGTTTCCAGAGTGAATTCTGAGTCAAGACAAGTGATACTCTGAGAACAGAGCATTTCAGCAAGCAAACAAATAGGTCAAATTCTGACAACGAGGCTTTTGGAGAACTCTAATTCCATTCTGTCTCATCCAGTGGCTGCTAAGCTGCTGGTTTTCATAGCTATCGTAACTACAAGGCTATTTGTTTTCAAAGTTATCACAAAGATGAGGAAAGGGGATAGAATTAAGGTAAGTTAAAACAGCACAAGGCTCACTGCTTTTACAAAGACTCGGCTGTTTTTCTTGAACAGACATGCCTTAGATTGTTGCAAGCCCTTAGTTAATTTCCAGAGTTCTGAAAAAGTTGATTTTTAAAATATGCCAGTGTTCTCATTGTGTTTATGAAGAGCGAATTTTCAGAGGCCCTTACTCTGCCATTGCCAAAGTGAAACATAGTACACCCTTATCATTAGCAAGTTTCTTTTAAGTTGAAAATCAAACTGTAGAAATATATAACGTATAATTGAATCAAAAAATAACAAGAAAGTATATAATATAACAAAATATAATAGAAAGAAATAGTCACGGTTGCCATTATTCGTGTACTTTAACATTTCTAATTTTTTAATCTCTACTGATGGACCAAATATTTAGGTAGTGCCTAACATCACATTCCACAGATAATGCACCAAAATTATTTTTGTGATTTTCAAATATGGCCAGATATGATTCTATCAGTCAGTAAGAGATATTTTATTACAATAGCATTATAAAAACAAAATCTCAATGGCTTAACCTTAAAGTTTTATATCTCACACTACATATCCAGTAGTGGGGCAAGTTGGGTGAAAGGAATCTCTGGCCAACACCCAGAGATCCACTTTGATGGAGGCTTTATTTTGACAGGTGATCTCATGATCAACACCCCATGGGAAAGTAGATCTTCCATTGGCTCTTGAAACTTCTGGCCATTAGCAATATCATTTGTCCTCAGATTTCATTGGCTAAAACAGGTTACACATCCATGCCTAACTAAAGGAATTAGAATGGTACAGTCTTACCACGGAACACAAAGGACAGAAGAGGTAAAATAGTTGTGAACAGCTAGAACGTCTACTGTAATGGGTCTTATCACTTTATTCTTTTTTTTTTAAGATTTTATTTATTCGACAAAGATAGAGACAGCCAGCGAGAGAAGGAACACAAGCAGAGGAAGTGGGAGAGGAAGAAGCAGGCTCATAGCGGAGGAGCCTGATGTGGGGCTCGATCCCTTAACGCCAGGATCACGCCCTGAGCCGAAGGCAGATGCTTAACCGCTGTGCCACCCAGGCGCCCCTTATCACTTTATTCTTTAATCCTTATCATTCTCAATTTACAAGGACTATGGAGAGCTAAATACATATGTCAGTTTTCAGAAGGCTGCCTAACAAGTAAATACAGAAAAAACTATCTGTGAAATGTATTAAAGTCTAGTCATCATTCGATTTATTTCCCTAAAGAAATTCTAGTAAAATGAATTCCAGAGGGAGAATTCTGGGTTCCTCTGCTGGAGCTGACAATGATGATAACTCTGGGGCTATTGTGGCCCACAGTATCATTTGGTATACAGGGTTAAGAGGCAGACATTCAGTGTCATTCTTAATACCTATTTCTTCATTCAACAAACAGTTATTGGCCAATAGTACAGAACTTTTTCACTCATTTAACAAACACTAACTGGCAGTCTATTATTTGACAGGTTGAGTCCTACAAATATGTATTAGCACCTACAACGTCCTAGAAACAGGGAATATAAAGATGAATTCAATCCGATCTGTTCCCTGAAAGGAGTACCCAGACCAGTGGAGAGGGGTGGTCATGTGATTAACCACCTGTAATGCAATGGTGATGTTTGAAGGTCAGGAATTTTCTATTAGTAGCAAAACTGACTTTCTGGATCCACAAAAAGCCTCAGATTGTCTTGCCCCCCACTCCTACCAAAAGTAGAGAAAATAGATATCTGGGTAAGATGAAGTAATGGCCTTTTCCTGGGTAGTTGATTCTCAAATTTTTTTATGTAACAGAATTACCTAGAAAACTTGTCAGTAATGCAGATACCCAGGGCCTATCCTCAAACATTGTAATCCAGTTGGTACGACTCATGTTATCAAAGATTCACCCATGTAGTCTCCGTTTGTAGGTTTTATTGTACCTTTCCACCTCAAAAAAAAATATATATATATATATATATATATATGTTAAAAATCCTAACCCCCAGTATCTCAGTACATGATCTTATTTAGAAATAGGGTCATTGAAGATATAATTATTTATCAGTTGCGATCGTACTGGAATAGGTTGGGCCCCTAACCCAATGAGACTGTTATCCTTATATATTAGTCTTCTCGGACCGCCATAACAAAATACCACAGACTGAGGGGCTGAAACAACAGAAATTTATTTTTTTATAGTTCTAAAGCTAGAAATCCAAGATCAAGGTTTCAGCAGGTTTGGTTTCTCTTTAGACTTCTTTGGCTTACAGATGGCTGTCTACTCACTATGTTCTCACATGCCCTTCCCTCTGCCACACATATCCTTGGTATTTCTCTATTGTCTAAATTCCTTCTTCTTATAAGGACACCAGTCAGATTGGATTGGGGCTCACTCTACTAACTTCATTTTAACTTAATCACCCTTTTAAAAGCCTTAGCTCCACAAACAGTCACATTCTGAGGTACCAAAGACTAAGGCTTCAACATATTGATTTGGGGGAAACAAAATCCACCCCATAGCAACTTATAGTAAGGAGTGATTTGGACACAGAGGCACACAGGGACAACACTATGTAGAGATGAAGGCAGAGACCGAGTAACACAACCAAAGTCAAGGATACCGAAGACTGTCAGCAAACCACCAAAAGCCAGGAGAGAGGCATGGAAGAGATTCTCCCTCACAGCTGCGGGAGGAACCAACCCTATCAATACCTTAATCTTAGACTTCTAACCTCCAGAACTGTAAGACAATAAATTTCTGTTGTTTTGGCCACCTGGTCTGTGGCACTTTGTTACGGCGGCCCTAGAGGACAAATACACTCCTCTTCCCACCACCACAGGTGTTGCCATCAGAGGTCCAGCCTCCAGTCCTGCATTTCCTTGCCTGGCTTTGTCTTCATTAGCTTTCCAGACTGCCAAAGTTTGCTTTGCCTGCCGGTGTATCAGGGCACGCCTCCTGGGGCATGAATGCTTCCAAAAGCTATCGTCAACTAAGGAGTGATGGAAATTGGTGTGTAAATACCACAGATCCCTTGCTCATTGGGAGTGGTAAGTGCACCCTGGCCACTGAGTTTCTCCAGTTTCTCCTTAATTCTAACCCCTTTCTTCACCTTTGTTAACCTTCAGTTGCCTAATAACACACCCATTATTGGCTGTCTTGTCTTCCCTGTTGCCTCTCCCACTCCTTCACGACACTTCCTTCCCCACTCCTACTTCACTGACGTTCTTGCCTCAGGCTCTACTTTGGGAGCTTCTAAACTAATAAATAGTTCTGGACTGGGGCCTGGATATCAGCATTTTAACAAGCTTCCCCATCATTGGGACAGAAGTGTTTCATGGATTATGCCTAGAACCAGACTGTGTCAGAGATCCCAAGTTCTATCCCTGAAGCCAGTTAGAACAACCTCAGTGAACAGGATTACCCCATATTGCTTCTTCTGCAGCACAAGCATTTTGCTGAGTTGGAGTTTAATGTGACACCCTTGATCACTACAAGGGAAACATCTACTTAAAACTACTTCTTTTTTTTTTTTATGGTCAGTTAGCCACTGTATAGTTCATCAATAGTTTTTGATGTAGTGTTCAATGATTCATTGGTTATGTATAACACCCAGTGCTCATCACAACACATGCCCTCCTTAATACCTATCACTCTGTTACCCCCCCCACACACACACCCCTCCCCTCTGAAACCCTGAGTTTGTTTCCCCGGGTCCATAGTCTCTCATGATTCATCTCCCCCTCTAATTTCTCCCCCTTTGGATTTCTCTCCCTTCCCCTGTGGTCCTCCCTGCTATTGCTTATGGTCCACATATGAATGAAACCGTATGATAATTGTCTTTCTCTGCTTGACTTACTTCACTTAGCATAATCCCCTCCAGTTCCATCCACTTGTGATGCAAATGGTGGGTATTCATCGTTTCTGATGGCTGAATAATATTCCATTGTATATATGGACCACATCTTTTTTATTCATTCATCTGTTGAAAGGCATGTTGGCTCCTTCCACAGTTTGGCTATTATGGAGATTGTTGCTATGAACACTGGGGTGCATGCGCCCCTTCTTTTAAAACTACGTCTAAATTCATCATACAACTCTTATCATTCATATCAATTCTATTCCAAGATCTTTTTTTCTCTAAGAATTTTATGCCAAGAAAAATTGATAACAGGAGGTACGCATTTGCTCTTTTCCCTTTTTGCTCTGGTGACCAGGAAGCTCTAAGACAAATCAGGTGCTTAGTCACTATAATTATTGAGCCCACATTCATATCATATTTCCTTACTATCCTTTCCAGGCTCTTACATTTCAGTTCTACCTATTGTTCCCTTTTGAAAGAGTCCAGGGAAAGCAAATAAAGCAAAGATTTGAGTGTGAACAAGGAATAATAAATTCTCCAAGGTTATCAAAGCACCAAGTCAAACAACTTCTCGTCCTCTGCATTTTCTATGACGGACTTTCCCCAAGGGAATCTAAATGGAGCATTTCACCGGCAAAAGAAACCTGAGTGCAGGCTTCTTAGTAAAAATGACTAACGACATTAGAATATGGAATGCACTTGACCCTAAGCCAGTCACCCAATGACATTCCCTTGGCCTCCAAATCTGAATATACCCTTTGCTAAAAAATGAATTCAGAGAAAGAAAAAAGACTGACTCCCTCAATAGGATCCCCAAAGGGAAGTTTTACCATTGCTGTAGAATTACTGGTTGGGAAAGAAAGAAACCTCTAGGGAAATGTGCACTTCCTCTTATTGAGAAAGCAAGAGTTCTATTTTCATCTCATTTCAACTCCGGAGTGGCCCACTTCAGATAACTGCAGGTTTACATACTGAGTCAGACTCTCTGAGCCCAAATTCCTACCAACCCCACGGGGGCTTAGAAGAAACCCTTGGACTAGTCTATACAAGAGGACATGCTCAGTGGTACCCTGAAAGTGATAGCTTCTCTTTGTGAAATGAGATAAAGACACAGGAAATAATACTCAGATAGAGACAGAGAATGCAAAACACATAAGCATTTTTCCATCCATTGTCTCGGCAGAAAGTTCACTACATCATAGGCACCCTACATTTGTTTGACAAAATAGCTCACTCATTTAATTTTTAAAATGACATCTTTGTGAGATAGGTAGGAGAAAAATCATTTTTATTTCACAGGTAGGAAGAGAAGAGCACGCAGATACTGTCTCTTCTTTGAGGTTATATATTACAAATGACTTAGGTCCTGTTACGCCCCCTCTTCCCCAGCACCTGCACCCTCTCCTGTGTTTATTCCTTAGTTAACACCATCACCACCCACACCACCCCTCTGGCTAAAATTCTCCGAGTCAAACAACCTCTCCTGCTCTTTCCCTTCCTGTAGAAGTTGTCATCAGTCACTCCTGAGTCTGCCCCAGAATCTGGCTCCTCATGGCCTTGACCTTCTTGTCTGACCACGATCCCTCTTTCTCTCCCACCAGGACACTCAGCCAGCCAGGTGGTCACTAATCCATCATATCTGGAGCACTGCATTGTGCCGGATTCTGAGCTAAGGGACTAAGCAATTGAGTTATAAGAAGGAAAGGAGTGATCCCTGCTCCTAAGGAACTTAAGAGTCTCAAGGGGAGACAGAGAGAAAAACTACAGTATATGGAAGTGTCCCAGCAGCGGTAAGAAGAAGGTGCCATGAGTGCACAGAGTTCAAGAGTTTTTAAGTTCACCTCTTGACAAATACTTGAACATCGAAGAAACTGTGTCCCAGGCACTGGGCTAGGTGCCGGAGCTCAGCTGTGTTCAAAACCAGTAAGCTTACATTCTACCCCTGAAGCTCATGCATTCATGGAGGAGACAGACAAAAGAATTGTATTGATGATGCAGGATGAGGTAGACGATAGGTAGGTAGTTGGATGAGTGGATGGATGGATGGATGGATAGATAGATAGAGTCAAGTATATTAATGGCTCTAAGGAAAAAGGAAGCAGGCAGAGAGATGAGCTGATCTCCAGCACCTAGCACCTTGCACCTAGGGGAGGTCCTAGTATCAAAGGTGATCAGGGAAAGCCTCTCCGGCGAGATGCCACTGGAGCCAAGAGCCGGCAGTGAGGGAGCATGCCAGGCAAATACGTGGGTGACAGCTTCCAGGCAGAGTGCACAGTAAGTGCGCAAACCTTGCAACGAAACGTGCATTTCCCTCCCGCTAGCACCCAAGGCCAGTTTCAGGAAGACAAAGCACGAGCTGACTGGGAGAATGAACGAGCTACGAGATAGAAACAGAGAAGGAGAGCATCCTAGCCAGGGCAGATGCAGGCAGAGAACGAAGCCAGGAAAAAGCAATGTTTCATTCTGGGAGCTCCTGAAAGTTAGAAATACCCAGCCACCAAGCAATTTGGGATCTGCGCCACCAGCTTCCCACCCGTGAAGGCTCCAGCTTGTTCGCCTCGTCTTTGTTGAATTTGAACTGTCTTCCAACACAGGCATCTCACCCAGAGGTGCTGTTTGTGATCAGCTGTGCCTATAAAAACCGGCCGAGCCAGGCACCTCAGTTAAGGCTTTGGCTCGTTTCCACAGGCTGGCCTGGCCTGGGCGTGCTGTTGTGAAGTAACGGGGGAGGCGGGGGGGGGGGGGAAGACCACAGACCCAGCCCACACATCCCTAAGGGGGTGCTCTGCAAGTCCTCCACTATGCCCCGCTCTCCTTCCCGACCATCAGCCCAGGGTAAGGAGTTGGGCTTGGCTTTGCTTCACTGACTTCTTTGCAAGAATAAGCACAGCCTCAGTTTCTCCATCTGTAATACGAGGACCAGTAGTTTGTGCTCTCCTCTGACTTTTCAGAGCCCTAAGAGGTTAATTAAATGTAGCCTAGAAAGCCTGGAGAATTCCATGTGGATAGAAGGTTAAGCTTTCAGCAGCAGGCGGGGGTTTTCATTCCTACACCAGCGCTCTTTCTTTTTGGCTACAGAAGCAATTCTGTCTCACCAGAATTCACAACTGGAGGGAAAAAATCATTCCCGATTTTACTTCTGTAGAATCTAGAAACATATGGCCCATAGATCTATTACAAAAGAAGCCAGAAGAGGCCGGGTGAAGTGTCACCAGGCAGAAGGAGCCCAGCACGGAGGGGAGGGCTACGGAGACAACAAGAAAGGAAAGAAGTGATTTGGCCAAGGTGCCCGAGGAAACGGGAAAGCAAGTAGGGCACACAGCCGAGGCCACCGCCCCTCCTAACACCCCCATTCCGAGGAGCAGGAGACCTCGAGAAGGCGCCCATAAAATGACAAGCAGCTTATCTCATTAGATCTTAAACCAACTACTTCTACTCTGTGACCCCTTCAATCAACAGAGCCACCCACTGTCCATGTCACCTCGCTAAGAACTTGGGTATCCTCCTTGATCCCCCTCCAGGGTCCAAAAGGCCGTCAGAGGTGGAACCAAGAGCAACTGTGGAGACTGCCGGTCCGGAGCCTGGGTGTTGAGCTGGAGGCAGAGAAAGCAACACTCGAGAGGCCCACAGGTGGGAAAGGGAAGACTTCCCAGCAGCGCGTGCGAATCAGCCAGAGCCACGCGAAAAAATCCTTCCGGAGTCAGCTGGCCTGGGCTGAGGCCTGAGTCTGCATCTCCAACCACTCAGACGATCCGGAGGCTGCTTGGCACATGACCAGACTTGGAATAATAAGGTGGGACCCATGGTTAGCAAGTGAGATTCTATGGGGGAAACTGGAAGCTACTGGAAGGTGCATTTGTGGGGGTGTGGGAGTGTGTAGGGTGCACACACGTGTGCTAGTGCTTTGCTCTCAGTAGGGATCAGTTTGTGATTCAGTAGGAATGCGACAAGTGAGAAATAGAAAGCTCTAGTCTTAGGGGACATGCTAACAGTGGGCAGGTTGCCTAGGCTGAGATTCAAAAAATAGCCGTGGACAAGAGAGTCCTTGGCGCCGTTAGGAGCCTTGCCACGCACTGTCATTGCAGCGGGAGACTGAGGACAGCACCCTGCTCACAGCCCCAGTGTGGGGGGCCGCAGTCCACAGACTGACTGCAGTCCCTGCCCGGTTGTCCCTGGGCAAGGCCACTATAACCAGGACTGACTGCTCCAACCGAGTAAGGTCCTGGAGTTCTTGAACTTGACGCAGAAAAGAAAAGTAGACTCTGGGAAGGTCGATGCTTTCCTGCAGTAGCAAGCGGGCTTCTGGGCCATTTTATTTAAATAGAAAAACAGATTTGACCTCGGTCTGAATTCTAAACAAGTAAACCAGACAGATTGCTTGCCTTTATGATCAGTGAAAACCAGAAAGCTATTTTCATTTGAAAGAAGGTAAAAGTGCAGAAAGGGCCTGGCCTTCTGAAAATTGTTCCAGAGTAAGTACAAAACCAAGCATGCCCACGCTTCTCCAAAACGTAACCTGTGCCCACGGCTCCAATACTCAAAGTCACAGGAATGTTTTTGTGATTTGTTCTTAAATGTGGATGGGGGAAAAAAGGAGTAAGAGAAAGGGACTGGATCTAGAGGAAATATGAAAGCTGGAGTGGGTTTGGCACCTGCTCTTTTCCGCCTGTCTGGGACTGAAGAAAACACCCCGTATGTTCCACCAGCCCCCTGGATCGGATTGTGTAAGCAGCCCCGAGACCGCATCTGAATAAACAGAGCACGAGTGAAGTGTTTTCAAGGGCTGCGGGCGGTAGATGGAACAGATAAGAGGAAAGAGCCCAAAGCGGGGATGTCTTGGGGTTCAGAATCAAACCTGAGTGCCCTGTGAAGCCTGTATCTTCTTTCTCAAGAGTTTCCTTTTTCTTCTTGTCTCAAATTCTGCTGTCCTCACAGGGTTAGGATGGGAAGGGTAAGTCTGGGTGCACCCCAGAAAGGGGCCCGCAGCAGCCCTGAGCATCCTGACGGCTGCCGGGAAGTCAGGCCAAGTCAGGCCAGGAGGCGCACCTGCTTTGTCCCTTCATCTCTGTCCAGTGTGACCAAGGACTTGGCTCTGGGGTTCCAGAAGCTCGGCTGGTCTCTCGAGAGGCAGGTGTAAGAGAGTCTTCACAAGCAAAAGAAATGCCCTTTTATTCCTACCTCTTACTACTGCATAAATCCACCTGCTGTCCTGTCCCTTGAGAGCTCATACAGACCTGAGCACATCGGTCTCTGCTAAGGAGGGAAAAATGAAATTTTGGGACAACAGAGAGAAGGGAAGGTTGTGGGAATGCTGGAGGTTTTCAAAGCAATGTATCAAAAAGTGAAACTGGATGTGTTCAAATATTATTTCTTACCAAGGGTGTACTGTGAGCATAGAACTCTCTTGAAACAGGGGGAGTCACAGGAACGGGGAACTTGCAAAGCTTTAAGTCCACTTGCTCCGGAGTTGCCTTCAGGGAGCACCCCCAGCCTCGCTGGTTGCTGCTTGGGGCTCTGAGGTCCCAGCTGCAGTTCCTGTCAAATGCACGTACTCGTTGAGTACGCGCTGAAGACACCGGAGGAAGGCCGGGGGGGGCCTCCAGCTGAGGAAGGCCAGGGGGGGCCTCCAGCTGAGGAAGGCCAGGGGGGGCCTCCAGCTGAGGAAGGCCAGGGGGGGCCTCCAGCTGAGGAAGGCCGAAGGATGAGAACCGAAGATCCATTTTCAGATTTCCAAAGCATGTAGAAAGGCGTTTTATCTTCAGCCCCTGTGACAATAAAAACGTCAGGAACTTACCTGAAAAATGTGCCTGAGATGCAAGGCAGAAAGAAAAAGCTAAAAGTGGAGAAGTAAGCAGCACCTGGGTGGCTCAGTTGGTGAAGCGTCTGCCTTCGGCTCAGGTCATGATCCCAGGGTCCTGGAATCGAGCCCGCATTGGGCTCCCTGCTCAGCGAGGAGCCTGTTTCTCCCTCTCCCTCTGTCTGCTGCTCCCCCTGCTTGTGCTCAATCTCTCTCTCACTCTGTCAAATAAATAAGTAAAATCTTAAAAAAAAAAAAAAAGTGAAGAAGTGATAGATGAAACTAGAAAGGATAACAGAGAGTGGACACAGGGAACAAGGCAAGATCAGAAAGTTCCATAAGCTGAGGAGGCTGGCCCAAGGGGACTGAGCCCAAGTCTCCAGAGGAAGCTGTTTGGAGAAGGCCCAGGCCCAAAGCCCCCCCAAGGCACATGCCATCTCTCCAGCTTCCTCTGGAGGAGGCTGCTGGGGGGCCGTGGTCATGGCTGTCGTGCTGTAGCACAAAGAGAACCAGATGGGGGACTCGAGGGCCAGGCTGGCATGTTTCCTAGGTGGTGGTGACACTTCTCACACAGTATTTGTTCTCGAAACACTTACTGCGTGTCTGCGCTGTGCTGAGCCTGGGAAGGGCGCTGGGGTGCAGGCAGGAACAAGGCAGCCCCAGACCTCGCATTAGCAGAGTGACTTAAAGATAGTTTTTAAATACACACCCACAAGTCCGGACAGAGTCAGAAATGGGAGGGATCCCACGAAGAAATGACTTATCACCGAGACCCGATGGGGCCTGGGGTTTAAGGAGAGCCTCCCTGAGGAAATAAAATAAAAAGGAGGGGGAGGAGAAACTTTTAGCCTAAATCACCTCATTTCGTCTTTACAACTCTATAAAAACATGCACTGTTCTGTTTTTTTTTTAAGATTTTATTTATTTATTTTAGAGAGAGAGCGTGCATGCATGAGCAGGGGGAGGGGCAGAGGGAGAGGGAGAGGGAGAGAGAATCTCAAGCAGACTCCCCACTGAGCAAGGGCCCGTCTCGGGGCTCAATCTCATGACCCTGAGATCATGACCTGAGCTGAAACAAAGAGTCAGATGCTTAACCGACTGAGCCACCAAGGCACCCCAAAACATATGCTGTTCTTATCCCCATTTGATAGATAGAAACATTGAGGCACAAACATGTTAGGTAGCTTGCCCAGGTCACCCTCCCTGGGTCTAGTCACCTGCACTGTCTTTAAAAGATCTCAACTTACTTTAAAAAAAAAAAAAAAGATGCAGAAGACAAAAGCAAATGCCACTTTGAGTATTAACTTTCCCCAAACTGCCCTGAAAGCTGCGGGGCCGGGGTTGGAGGCGCCCCCCTGCCCTGCAGTCTTGGCTGACAGGTGCGTCGACTCTGGGGCCAGCCTGCCCCAACTCTAGCACTTACCAGCTGAGTGTCCTGGGGCATTTACCTCTCTGTGCCCCCGCTTCATGTTCTGTAGAATGGGGGTAAGAATACACTTACATCACAGAGCAGTCGTGAGGATTAACTGAGTTACTACTATACGTGAAACAGGGGGGACAATGTCTGGGACACATTTGGAGCTATCTAACTGCTCAGAAATTTGCCCAACAGATGTGGCCTCTTCTAATTCAGTACCTCTAAATATTTCTGTGAGCAAAAATCCAAAGTGAAGGACAAGAGTCCTCGGGGAAGAGTGCAGGCAAAGCAGAAACCCTAGAACTGACAGGGAACCGAGCAGCGTCTTCCTCTGCCTCTCCCTTCCTTCATTCTTTTATTCTGTGCCAGCCTGTCTCAGGGAAATGTGAGGTGTACAACTGGGGTGAGCAGGAAGCCCAAGATTCTTTTTTTTAAAGTTTATTTATTTTAGAGAGAGAGAGAGAGAGAGCACGAGCAGGAGGGGCAGAGGGAAAGAGAGGCTCAAGCAGACCCTCCCCTGAGCCCGGAGCCTGATGTGGGACTCGATCTCAGGACCCTGAGATCACGACCTGAGCCGAAACCAAGAGTCTGATGCTTAACTGCCTGAGCCACCCAGGCACCCCAGGGTGTCTAGGATTCTTAAGCCACAGGGGCACCAGCACATTTGACCCCATCCGTCAATCACCAAGATCAGACAGGGGCAGAATAAATCAGGGGTCAGGGGCATGCGCTTCGGGATCAGATGTGCGCTTAAACCCCAGTGTTCCTACCAACCCACTGTGTGACTTTTAAGCAACCTGCTTAGCTTCTCTGTGTCTCCACTTAACATCCGTCAATGGACAACAATAATAATACCCACCCGTTAGAGTTGATGTAAGGAACAGGTAAGTCAGAATACGTTTAAAACAGGGTCTGGTAGATAGTAAGTGTTCAGTGCTGCTATTACTACCTCATTAAAGGGCTATGATGTTTACAGGAGAGAATGCATTCAGCGTTGTGCCTTATGGACACGGCAAATGCTCCAGAAGTAGCAGCTGTTACGATGTCCTCCCCCTGCCCCCGCAGCGGGCGAGGGGGCGTGAGAATACCGGGGAATCGAAGCTGTTCTTGGGAAGCCTTGCATCCTCACCGGAGAAGAGCGCCGTTAGCAAGACAGGCTGGAGAAGAGCGCAGGGCGGAGGCAGAATACGACGCATTCATCAAGTCATTCGCCGAAGCCTCATCCCGCAGCTGCCACAGGGCAGGATCCCGAGCATTTCACGAGCTCGAGAGCACCTAGTAAGCTACTCTCCCAAGAACCCAGCCACGCGCCCCTACACCCCTGCTCTGGGGCTTCCGCAGAATCCAGGGACATCCCCCCATCTAGATACCAAAGGGGCTTCATGTGGTAGAGGGAGGGTCTCCAGGACCTCAGGACCCACTCCGGGGCTCCCATTCTGAAGGACTGGTACCCTTTGTCCCGGCGGTTGGTAATGTTTGGAAAGCACGTCTGTGTGCACCCTCCACAGTCCAGTGAAGAACATCGGAGTTAACAGGGAGTTGCCAAACAGTGTGACAAGAGCCGACGTAATGGTACTCAGAGGAATGAGGTGCACAGGGCCGACACCACCTCGTGGATGGGACGTCAAAACCAGCTTTACCAAAACGGTGATGGCTGCGACCAGGCATGACAGGGACCAGCAGAGGAATGGCATCCCAGGCAGCGGGACA
>NW_024426996.1:61148384-61250164 GCF_017311325.1 Ursus maritimus
AGGAAAGTGCATCCTCCGAGAAAAAGCAAGACCACGGGGCGTTTGCCAGCCTTCTGGGCAAGGAGACTGGAAAAGTGGGCAGAGGTTGAGTAGGGGCTAAGTGTTGGCGGGCCTGGGTCGCAGTGAGGTCCCGCGGAGAGACACAAAACTGGGAGCGCTGTTTGGTAAAATCCCTCTTGGAGTGGAGGGAGAAGTGGGCCAGAGGGGCACGAGGATGGAAACAGGGAAGCTGGTGCGCGATGAGCCATGCCAAGGCTCCCAAGCTAAGCAGAGACAGAGGAGATGGGAGCAAAGGGGGAAACTACAGAAGAGGGAGACATGGTGCACGGGGCAGCCGAATAGAGAAGACAAAGGAGGTGGGACAGTCAGGTTTCTACTCCATCACATGGTGGACGGGTCGTCACTCCCCAAACCAGGCAGCCAGACTGGAAGGATGACAGCCGAGGGCATGCACAGAGGGGGCAAGAGCTTACCCAGCCACACACACCTCGAGAGATGTCAGCCAGAGGCATTTTTTAATAAAAGAATAAGATGACATCATTCTCCTTTTACAATCCTACAGCAGCTCCTATCCCACTGCAAAAATGATTCAAGCCCCTGATTCCCTTACCCACAAAACCAGCGCCGCACCTCTCTGACCTCAGTGCCTACCCCCAGCTCACTGATCTTAGCTACCCTGGCCTCCTTCTCGCCTTTACCAAGCTCGTTCGTGCTCCCAGACACTTGCGCTTTGCTGTCCTCACCACATAATGTGCGCTTTATTTTTTTAAGATTTTATTTATTTATTTGAGAGAGAGAACACGAATGAGAGAGCACAAGCAAGGGGAGCAGCAGAGGGAGAGGGAGAAGCAGCCTCCCTGCTGGACAGGGAGCCTGATGCAGGGCTCGATCTCAGGATTCTGAGATCATGACCTGAGCCGAAGGCAGCTGCTTAACCGACTGAGCTACCCAGGCGCCTCTAATGTGCGCTTGTCACTGTTTGTCTTGTCATCCAGGGCTGCTCTGCCCTGTCATCTTCCCAGAGACACTTTCCCCAGCCACGCAGTCTGATGTTGCCTGCCCACCCGCACCCACCCAGTTCCTCTCTGCTTTATTCCTTTCTTCCCTTTTTTTTTTTTTAATAGTGTGAGATGATCTCGGGTATGTATGCTTGACTTGTCTCTCTTTAGCCTCTCCCACGGGCATGTAAACGCCTTCAGGATAGGGGCATGGGGTGTGCCATTCACCCCTGTATTCCTAATGCCCAAGGCAGCACGGGCTTAGAAGACATAGTCAGTAAACATCTCTGAATGAATGAAGGGGCCAGCCTGGGTCATCTGCCTATCCACGGCATTTGGTTTTAATTTTGAAGATATATTTATTTATGTGGGGGGGGGGAGAGGGAGAAGAAGAGAGAATCTCAAGCAGATTCCCCACTGAGCACGAAGCCTGATGTGGTGCTTGATCTCACAACCCTGAGATCATCACCTGAGTCAAAATCAAGAGTCAAATACTTAACTGACAGAGCTCCCCAGGCGCCCCTGGTTTTAATTTCAGAGCGATACTAAGGGAGAACAGGGTATAATGTGTATGGGTCAAGATGACAAGAGACAGCGCACCGAGTGGGACAACTGAAGAGAGTTCAGCAAAAGGGCTGTTTACAGAGATGGGGACATTGTGGTCACAGTGCCCCTGGGCCAAGAACAGCCAGCAGCTGCTAATTCCCCAGGCACAAAGGGCATTAAGTGGAGACAGTTCCCAGAACCCCCGAGGCAGTTGAGAGCCTGGAGCTTTCGTGAAGAATGAATCCAACCTGCAGGAACCCGGGAGGGAGGGACCCCGAGGAATAACCTCATTCTCCCAGCTCTGTTCTCCTCTCGGTGCCTCTTTCTGGATGATTCCAACCAGAATCTCCAGGGCAGGGAGTCTGGGTGACGAGGGTCCTGCCGCTCAGCCTCCCAGGCAGAGAGGGTGGCGGAGGGTGAAGTTGCCCCCGGCCTGGTGTCATCCCCACCATCAAAACCATATAGCAGCAGAGAAGATTTACCAAAGCGACACTTGACAAACAAAAGCAACCTGTTTCCACTGTACATACAGACTGACACAAAAGAGAGTCTCGTTTCCCCTAACCTGCCTCTGGCCCCTTTGGAGTCTTGCCTTCTCTTTCGTCTGGATGCCCCCACCCCAGCTTCTTGCTGCCCTTGGCTTGTCAGACACGGGAAACAGCGTGGTGGCTACAACCTCTAGAATCATCCTTTCCATGTCGGTACTGCCTCGGGTTGTGGTGCCGAATAAACTGGAGGCATAAAAAGAACGGGATTCTGAAATTCGCACTGAGCTCAAAAGCAGCAGGAGACGGTAGAACAAGAGATTTGAATTTCATGCCCTCCATCACCTGGGCTGCAAGTTTTGAAAATGAAGAATTCTTAAAATGCTGACCTTGGAAATAACAGGACTCAAGCTCAGAATCTTCTAAAGGATTTGGGCTGCTCTGTGTTTTCCCCAAAGATCTGGGTGTCTGTTTCTTCAGCACAGTTAAAGCCCGCAGACGTGCAGGTGCACCTATCGCAAAGATTCGTTAAAGTTTTTCACGTATTTGTTTCTCGGGCATCTCATTCAGGGCTTTGCCTCAGGCTTCCTATCACAAACACAATCAAGTATTATCTGACAAAATCTCTAAATGTAGCCAGTGTTTAAAGTATTTTTTCTCAACGTGATAGAATTTGGGGGGAGAAAATGTCACAGTCAACCTTCCTCTTATCGAAGGAGGCAAACGTCCTGCTAGAATGGACATCCTCTAGCTGAGGGAGGGCTGATGCATGAAGATCTTTCTGCTTCCAGGTCCCACGCTCCTGGGAGTGGCAGCATCAAGCAAGCGTGGCCCCCAAAGTTCCAAGCACCCAGAGGTTGTCCCTTGCTGCTGGCTTTTCCCCATCCTCCGTGAAGGCATGTCCCCAATGGGGGAGCTCCTCCCTCCATTGCAGGATTTCTGTTTTCTGCGATTTGCATCATTAAAATCAAAGATCAAGGCTGGGTTCTAGGAAGGGGTTTGCAGCTCTGCTTCCGTGCCTCTGATAAACTAAGCAGCAGCACCTTAAAATCTGGTTTCCTTTTTGCCAAGTCACCCTCAGCCTTCAGGAACAGCACTTGACATAGATGACCAGAGAGCTGTCTGTAAGACGTGCTGGGTTCCGTGACAGCCCTGCTCTGGGCTGCCTTTGGACAGGCAAGAAGCAAAGAGAAAGAGAAAGAGAAAGAGAGAAGGGATATGGGGGAGGCAAGGATGGAGGACAGATGGGGATAAAATGAAGCTTTAAATGATTGGTCCATGGTCACTCATCTAGTACGCAGAGAGACAGGGCTGAGGCTCAAAGCTGGTTTCATTTGGCTGTAAATCCAAATTCCTTCTTTTACACTAGGCTTGGAGAGGTGTCACAGGTGCTCCCAGCCACAGAAGAGCATTCTTGTAAGGAGAACTGCCAGTCGATCTGTTTAGTTATATTGATTTTCCCCAAAGCATTTTTAATAGCCCTTAATGTGTGCCAGAAAATGAGCAGGGTGTTTGGGACCTAAGAATAAACAAGATATATTTCTCACTCTTGAAGAGGCCACAGTCTAGTAGGGAGATAAATGTGCAAACAAATAACTATACCCCCCAAAATGTAGTAAGAGTGAGAACATGAACAAGTGTAAGACACTGTCAGGTCAAAAACAGGGGATTAACAATTAATCCAGAGAATCTGTCAAAGACACGTAAATATGGGGATATTTGATCTGGGTTTTGAGGGATGATTAGGAGTTCACACAGCAGACGATGGCAAGAAAAGGTATTACAGGCGAAGAAATCGTTTTTCCAAGAGACAAATATGCAACTATACATGGACGTGATGAGGTGGCAGATTTGGCTCAATAAAAGGATACATGCCCCAAAATTAAACACTGCCCCTGAAAGCAAGAAATTCTCCATTGCTAGAAAGGTCTGAGTGGAATACAGACAACTGTACATCGACAAGAGAACAGTCGTGGTGAATGCTGGCTATACTCCTTGGAGGTCCCTAAGGTGTTCCTGACTCAAGTCAGCTCACACTGCAGTTGGAGTGTGGAGCAGTGTGGAGACGAGGGCCTTGGAATCAGACAGGCAGGCTTTAGAACCCTGGCTCTTCTTGACTACAAGCTGTTAATTGTTTCATTTCCTACATTCCACATATGAGTGAAATCATATGGTATTTATCTTTCTCTGACTGATTTATTTCACTTAGCATAATACCCTCTAGTTCCATCCATGTCATTGCAAATGGCAAGATTTCATTCTTTTTGATGGCTGAGTAACATTCCATTACACACACACACACACACACACACACACACACACATATATATACACACCACCTCTGCTTTATCCATTCATTTGTCCAAGGACATCTGGGCTCTTTCCATATTTTGGCTATTGTTGGTGATGCTGCTGTAAACATCAGGGGGCGTGTATCCTTTTGAATCAGTATTTTTGTATCCTTTGGGTAAATACCTAGTAGTGAAATTGCTGAGTCATAGGGTAGCTCTATTTTTAACTCTTTTGAGGACCCTCCATACTGTTTCCGAGTGGCTGCACCAGCTTGCATTCCCACCAACAGTGTAAGAGGGTTCCCCTTTCTCCACATCCTGGCCAACAACTGTTGTGTCCTAAGTTGTTATTTTTAGCCATTCTGACCTGTGTGAGGTGGTATCTCATTGTGGTTTTGATTTGTATTTCCCCAATGCTGAGTGATGTTGAGAATTTTTTCATGTGTCTGTTGGCCATCTGGATGTCTTCTTTGGAGAGATGTCTGTTCATGTCTTCTGCCCATTTCTTGACTGAACTTCTTGTTTTTGGGGTGTTGAGTTTGATAAGTTCTTTATAGATCAGTTCATTAATGCATTATGTATCTTGACGCCTGAGCTTTTGAGCACCACCTTAAATTTGGTGCCCAAGGCAAAATGCCTCGTTCCTGTCACCCTTTCCCCTCCCCTCCCCACGCCCCCCCCCATGCTCTGAACACCCACTTCAGCAACCCCTGTGGGCCCTGGCCTTTACTTTCAGGCCTTCCTTTCCAGGGCCCCCTCGCCTGAGCGGAAGGCCCATGAGGCCCCCACGACCAAACCAAACAGCTCCTGGATTGGTCCTACATGCTTCCCTTAGCCTGTCTTCTTTTTTTCTTTTTCTTTTTGCCTGCCCTATTACGAATTTTATAAAATAAAAGAATTTTTTTAAAAAAACTTGAGAATTGGACGGCTGAGAGCTCTCCACAAGAAAATCAGCCTGAATTGTGTCATTACGCTGAGGAACCAGAGGAGTGAATTAAAGCGAATACATAAAATTCACATCACCTCCAAATGAGTAGTCTTAATGCAATTTTTGCGAAGAGCCTGTGCTCCAAGGGCCTGTTTTCCAGGTGTAAAGTGCAGCAGCTTTCCACGAAGCAATGGCCAGGCATGTTTTGCAAAGTGTGGAAGCCTTAATCAGCCTCGGCGTTAGCAACTTCCTTAAGTCCTCGCCCTGCTGACTTTCCTCCCTTGGCAGCAGCCCTAAATGATGCTGTTAAGTAATTCAGCTTGAAGAACTCTTATGGAGATCAATTTTACTAATGCACACACAGCATAATAGAGGTTGGGCTACTGTAGAGACAGGAATCTCTCTCTCTCTCTCTCTCTGAATTAGAGAACAAGAACAGGAGTTACCGATCGGGTTGGAGCCATGGCCTAGGCGTGGCTTCTCTACGGATTCACATTTCCTGACTTAGCACTTTGCAGAAAGGTTACAACCATTTCTGTTATGTGCAAGCCATGCAGAACAATTGGCACTGCTAGCAGCTTAACCCAGGATATGTGCTGGGATTTCAATGCAGACATCAGAGTCCTTGAATCTGATGACAGTTGTCACTCAGAATCAAAACCAAGGGCCTAGAGGTGCCTGGGTGGCTCAGTCGTTAAGCCTCTGCCTTCCGCTCAGGGCGCGATCCTGGCGTTCTGGGATCGAGCCCCACGTCAGGCTCCTCTGCTGGGAGCCTGCTTCTTCCTCTCCCACTCCCCCTGCTTGTGTTCCCTCTCTCGCTGGCTATCTCTCTCTGTCAAGTAAATAAATAAGTCTTTAAAAAAAAAAAAAGCAAGGGCCTAGATTTTGCATTTTGCATATATGACACAAGCATATGTATCCTTTCATGTTATTTCTTACTGCACAATCAAGTATTCTTGACTCCTCTACCAATTAACCCTTCTGTTACACATTCTTATATTTCAAATGTAAACAGTTACTTGGTGAGGTCCGTAACTTAGCAACCACCTAGCAAGATGGAGATCTAGTTCAAAGACAAACCTCAGTCATACGTAAAGACGTATTCTAAACATGCAGTGTTAGCAGGAGTCAGGAATCAACAGATGGCACACCAAATAGGAACAAAGAAGGCATCTTTAAAAGGTAGGCGGCTAGGATATCCTAGAAACTGGCCAAGGAACGGCTTTGGAGAAAGTACCCGTGAAGTTCATGCCGGTTAAATCCAGCAGTTGCTGCTTGAGCAATCAAACTAAGACGATATATTCCCCAGAATTGGGATCCTCCGTAAAAGCTATTCTTTTAAAAGCTATGATTCCCCAGTAATAGAGCTCCCCATTTCTATGCCTCCGTGATTCTGATTTTTTCAACATATTTTTGGCTATAGATTAAGTACACATTCGGCCAGAGCCCGTGGAAAAGTAGGCCATCAGAGAAGCATTAGATCTCCTCGGCTACTTCATACCACTTAGAAGATTAGTAATCTCAAAAGGCACACAAACCCTGCTATAAAATGTCTTTTGCTTTCCAGCATCTAACTTGAAATAGGCTTCCAGGAAGAAAAGATAAGGGGATGGGAGGGAAGGAGAAAATTAACACTGATGGGGGTCTGCTGTGTCAGACGCTACACCAGGCACCTCACAGAACTGCACGTTTAATCTAGGTCATGATGATTTGAAATCATCCAGCCTCTTGCCTTTTTCTTTCTTTGCAGAGAACCCCATTCACTGCCAAGTACCTTATGTGTCCAATTTTAATTACTCTTTTATTAGTTTGGATGCAAGTGACAGAATCTCAATTCAAGCCAGTTTTGGCAAAATAGAGCCTGATTAGCTCGACTCCAAAGAGAAACTGAGAAGCCAGACCGTGTGAAGGGCAAGGGACGCAGCTCAGTTTTGACAACCACTGGAGACGGGGGATCGAATATCATCAGCATGCCCTTCCTAAAATGTATCTCTCTTTTTCTCCAGGTGGTGCACTTTTTTTCAACGCAACCTGCCTTTCTCCACATTTGGGGGGAAACATGGCCCTCCTTAAAGCACTTGACCTTGACATTATATAGCTTCTAGTTCAGGAGAGGGGCTAACCGATGGATGGTTCTTACCTTAAGATAAAAAATCCCAGGGAGAAGCCAGTTCATGGTGGACACTGCACGCCAGTGGTAGTCATGGAGGAAGGAGGTGAGCAGTCTCCGGGAGAGAAGGGACGGTGGGCAACAGTCCCTTTAAAGTTCTCTAAGTCCATCTAGAATATATTTCCTTAGCGAATGCCTAGTCTAATTAGTAGCACATAGCTGACCTTCAGTAAACAGTTACTGAATGTCAAGGATAGAAAAAAAGAAGTAAATGAAAGGGAAATGAGCAGAATAGATGAAGGGTCACAGCGGGCGGTGACTCCAGGGTCCAAAGTGACATCTCTTCCCTGAAGGGGAGCTTCCTCCCTAAAAGGGATTATTGGGAGCCCAAGGGAGAGTCACTCATGTGTTATTTAGAAGTAAGGACACCTTCACCCTAACTCACTCTCTTTCTCTCTCTCTCCCTCTCTCTCTCTCTCTCTATATATATATATATATATTTTTTTTTTTTCCTTTAACAGCTGAAATGGAAATGCCTCCTCTAGAAAGAGACCCACTTTCAAAGGCAAATGCCTTGATAAACCCGCTCAGCGGCTGGGGTCAGCGGGTGCTGAGATTAGAGAAGCAGGTGGGGCTGCTCTGCGTGAGATAAGCAAACCGACTGTTCTGCTCCTTGGACAGAGGGGAAGAGGGAGGGGGAAAACAGAGGGGAGGAGGGAAGGGAGGAGGAGAGAAGTCAGGAAAGGAGAGAAGGAAGTAGGAAGGGGGAGAGGGAGAAGAGGGAAAGGAGGAAGGCAGGGGAGGAAGGGAAGAAGAGGGAGGGAGGAAGGAAAAGAAATGGAAGGGAGGAGGAGGAGAAAAAGGAGGGGAGGTGAGAGGGGAGGAGGGAGGTGAAAGAGCAGAGAGAAAAGAGTCCAAGTCAATGGAACACCCAAAGGAGCCTGGGAAAAGAATGGATTCGTATTTAATGGGGTGAAGTGCTCTGGGCTCCGCTGTGTGAGCCCTCCCCATGACCCCATGCACCCTTTATAAAACAGCCATACCCATTCACTCGCAGGGGTGGCCTTTGCTGAGAAGCCTGAGGCGGGCAGAGATTTTGTGTCAGAGTCAGAGGAAGATTCTGACCACGTGAGCAAAGGCAAAACACTTGGCTGAGGTTCCCAATGCCCAAATGTGAAAATGACCCCCCGGGTCAGGCCTGAGTCCACACCCACTGGGAGCGCAGGTGGGGCACCATCGCTGGTATCCACCTGAAGACAGCCGGCCTCCCCTCCCTGCCTCTGGGAGGAACAAGTCAAAGTTATTTTTTTTATAATAATATTTTTTTATTATATTATGTTAGTCACCATACAGTACATCCCTGGTTTTTGGTGGGAATGCAAGTCAAAGTTGTAACAGCAGTTTCATCTGTTAAGTCTAGCCCTTGCAAACAGGTCCCAACTTCCGGTTACTCTGCTGGTTTTTCTGGCCTGAGGCTATATTCTCTCCCTCTCTCTATCTCTCTCTCTCTCTCTGTCTCTCTCTCTCTGTCCTTCCTTTCCACCTCCGAGCGGTTGTGCAAGGCCTCCCTCGTTCTTCCTTCCTACCCACCTCCCATCCTCACCTGGCAAGCTCCTCCCTACCTGTTAGATGTCACCTGTCATGTTCCATTTTCTGGGGAGCCTTCCCCTAGCCTCTCAAGGCCCGATCCTTGTCCCCTTTATGTGACCATGATTTCCTGGCTGATTTCCCTGATCATGTTGAATTCGAACTATTTACTTGCCACTTCTCTGCCTGTCTCTCCCACTAGTCTATACACTCAGGACAAGGCTGCGTCTGTTTCATTCACACTGGGTCCCCAATACCACGTGCAGTGCCTGTCCCGTAGGTGGGGCCCAAGAAATATTTGCTGAATGTGTTGAATAAGGATTGAATGAATAAGGCTCTGTAAAAACCACTCAAAGCCTACGCATCCCCAGTCTAACCACTCCAGATGGGTCCTCTCTCTCCTCAGCCCCATGCCCTCGCGCTGCTCCCCATCAGAGGCAGGTAGAAAGAGCCTGCAGCCATGGTTCTGCCAGCAAAAAGTAACTCTTACCGTGCACCCTGTTGGTGGACTCCAGGAAGCAGAACAGCCGCCCCCGGAGGTCAAAGATCCCAACCTCAGGCAAGAGAGGCTGGGAGAAGAGGACTCCTGAGAAGAAACCCACCAATTTGCTGACTCCCACGATCTACCTGGCCACTGTTACAATGTCCCAGAAACATACACGTGGACATCAAACATGCCCCTCCCTAGGACAGCGGAGTGACCGCAGAGACAACAGCAGGGCCTTCTAGAAGGTTCTCAGATATCCTGGCTCTCCAAATACATGAAACGGAATGCAGCACGGTCCTTATTCCCCATGAGTCTAAACTCCAGCGGAGGAAACCAACACCACAGAAAGCCCAGGGTCAGCCCTACAAGACAACAGCTGAGAGAAGGCAGTGAGAGCTTGAAGCCACAGGAGACAAGATTCTTCCGAGGGGGAGCAGGGACGATCCCCCCGAGGACTAGAGAACAAGTAGCGTCTGAGCAGATGAATAAATTTAGGAAGGTGTTGAAGACTAAAGAACAGAGTCAGAAAAAAAGGCAGAAGTGGGAAAGCCAGGGACCGTCAGGGGCAGGGAGGAGCAAAGATTCATGAAGGAACAAGAACCAAAGTCCTAGGAAGAGCTCAGATTATGAAAGTTGAAGCTCCAAGCTAGGGAGTTTGAACCCTGGCTGCTAGGTAACAGGGACTCTCTGAAAGTTCACCTCTAAGATCCCCTCAAAGCAGAGATTGGGGACAAGCACCCTGAAAATGGGATAGAATGGTCTGGAAGGGGGAGACTGTGAAGGCAGAGGAGCTAGGAAGCTGCAACATTTGGAGTGCGGGAGAAGGGCCTCCCCACTCCCCCAAATGACCCGGGGGTTCAGAGACAAAGCAAAGCAAAGATGAAGTGAGGGATGAAGAGGGCCAGGCTTGGGGCTGGAGGATGAGCACAGGAACTGAGCTTTATCTGAAATGTTTTCATTTTTTACAAGGAAATGTTTTTATGTGGTACTTGAGTGACTAGAAAGTAATGAAATTATTTGAAGGGAAGGAAAGAAGGAAGAAGCAAGAGAGAAAGAGAAAAAAAGAATGAAAATGAAAGAAAGAGAAATACCAAGGTAGAAAAGGATCGGAGGAAGAGAGGGAAGGAAGCAAATAAGAAAAAATAGAATTCGGTAGATTCAGAATTAAGAAATATTTACTGGGTGCCTGCTATGTGCTCTTATAGGCACTAAGATTTTTTTAAAAAAAAAAGGTAAGATTTAAAAAGATTCCTTTCCTCATGGAACTTGTATTTAATGGAAAAGACAGAAAATAAACAAGTTAATAAATAATGATATTCCAAATAGTGATAATTCAAAAAAAAAAAATTTAAGGGCGCCCGGGTGGCTCAGTTGGTTAAGCATCTGCCTTCGGCTCAGGTCATGATCCCAGGGTCCTGGGATCGAGTCCCATATTGGGCTCCCTGTCCAGTGGGAAGTCTGCTTCTCCCTCTCCCTCTGCCCCTCGCCCCTGCTCATGCACTCGTGCTCACACACACTCTCTCTCTCTCAAATGGATAAATAAAATATTTTTTTTAAATCAAAAGTTAGCAGCATAAGGGGTTTAGAGAAAGTTCCAGTTACTTTGCTGTAAACAGCCAACCACCAAAGAGTGGCTTTAAATAATAATAATTTGGTTTTGCTCATGACTCCCCAGCCTGGGCAGGGCACACTGGGGACAGCCTAAATCTGTTCCACTCAGTGTCCCTGGGGCAGCTCAGTGTCCCTGGGAGGCTGAAATCATCTGGAGGCTCCACCTGTCACCTATCTGGTGTTGATGCTGCCTGGCCGATGGGACCTTGGCTGTGGCAATTGGCTGCAACATCTTCATGTGGCCTCTCCCTGTGGCATGGGCTTCCTCACAATAGGATGGGAAAGTTCCGAGAGCAGGTGGTACTGAGAAAGAGAGAGAAGGAGCAAGAAAGAGAGAAAGAGAGAGAGAGAGATTCAGGCTGACACCCTATGGCCTTTTCTAATCCAGCCTTGAGAGAGGTCACCCAGCCTGTCTTCCACTGCATTCTATTCACAGAAGTGAGCTGCTAAATCCCGCCCATATGGGGGGGATTAGTCTCCGCCTTTCTATGGGAGGAAAGTCAGAGAATGTGTAAACATCACAGCTGAGTCATGTGGGAGGACAGCATTTTATCCCTGATGGTTATTAAAGAGCACTCCAAAATCAGAAGCATAAACATATACATGTCTACACACACATATGTATGTATACACACACCTACATATATACAAGGGGATATTTCTTTCAAGGATTGGCATGTGCCGTTGGGGGAGGTGCCAAGTCCGAAATCCACAGGGCAGCTGGGAGCTGGAAACTCAAGCAGGAGTGAAAAGCCTGGAAAGCACTGGAAGATTCCAGCAGGGTGGTGTGATGGGACTCCGGCCCTGTAAAGACAGCACCAGCAGCCGCGGGAGGGAGTGGAGGCGGGGAAGGGCGCCCAGAGTCAGCAGCTCCCAGGATCAGGAAAGTCAGGCCTGAAAGGAAAACCGTTCAGCCCCCTAGAAGCCAAACAGTAGGAAACTCAGGGCCAGGGCTGGCGGGCGGGCTGGGGGCTGGGCACCATTCTGGAAGGCAGGGCTCAGAGGCACGCACCAAGGCAGAGGGAAGACAGAGACCACAGTACACTCCCGCGGCCAGCCCCTCGCCATGATCTATTGGACACGGAGAGGGGGTCAGGTAGGGGAAGAAAGAAAAAGAGAACAGCTCGAAGAGCAAACTTCTCCGTTCTCGGCCTCGCGAAAAGGCCACGCATGTGATGGGGTGTTCAAGGCGGTGGGGGAGCCGGCTGAGAGGCCCGCGGCATGCATTACTTATAAGACTCCACTGAAATGTAAATTGGGGTGAGTTTATTGGCTCCCTCGGTCTTAAATGGAATCATAAAGTATTCATTGGTCCCAGCCAAGGCCTTTCAGATCAGGAGCTCCGCGAGAAATATGTGGCATGCTAAGGTTACGTTAATAAAAAATAAATAAATCTGTGTCCAGGAAACTCGGGCTTGTGCACTATAAAACTGCCCATTCTGTAGATATTAATGTTTAATGTGTTTGTAAAAAGCAGTCGGCTTTGCCGAGCACAGCAACAAAAATGTCCTGCAACCCGCGGAACTTCACATCTCAGCACGCAGCCCAAGCGCGGCGGTGGCGGGAACCCGCGGCCCGGCGGGGAAGGAGGGGCGGCGGAGCCCCGGGCCCGCGGCGTCCGGGCCGCACTCGAAAGTCGCTTCACTAAGAGGAAGCGTGCTCCCGGGCTGCTGTGCCGAGTTAGAGTCCAAGTTTCCCCTCCTGTCCGCCTTCACCTTGCGGGGGCTCGCTGCGCTCCGGAGACCCGCGGGCAGGGGCTGCTGTTTGCAGAACTGAACGCAGAACGACTGGAGGCCTGTTTAAAGAGCAGGGCACCCGAAAGATAACCGCATCAGAATAAACAAGGTTCGCTTTATGGGGGAAAAAAATCTGAGAAACACTCAACTCAGAGAAGCAAAAGTACTTTTTTTTTTTTACTTCAGACCTCCCATACACCCCCAGCCTTCTCCTAGACATTTCTAGAAGAAGGGCACCGATCAATGTGAGTCAGGGCTTTCCTAGGCCGAAGGGCAGGGCGGGGAGTCAGAGAGGCTGCCCTCG
This sequence comes from Ursus maritimus, assembly GCF_017311325.1. Taxonomy (NCBI): domain Eukaryota; kingdom Metazoa; phylum Chordata; class Mammalia; order Carnivora; family Ursidae; genus Ursus; species Ursus maritimus. The sequence goes on from NW_024426996.1 coordinate 61,161,468, forward strand.
CTCGCTGTGAGGTCGGCTCTGGGTCCCAAGTCAGCGCTGAGAACTCTCGCTTTTGCCTCTGCTGATTTGCAGTCTGGAAACGCCTGCCACCCCCAGACCCGCCAGCAAACATGACCACCTGACTGCGGGCCTCTTGCTTACTTTTCATCCTGCGGGGCCACTTGAAAACAAAGAGGGGAAGTGAGAAGGGGCCGGTGCGGAGAGCAGAGCTGCACACTCAGGAACGGGACTGTGTACGTAAACCCAGCACCAGGCGCCCACCTCACCCACTAGCTGCCAAGCAAACTTAGCAGAAAGCCTGCACACCAGCAGCTCGAGCACCAGAGAGAGACAGACCCGCTCTCCCCCGCTCCCCTCTGGCCACCTCCAGGAATTCCGCAGGCCCGTCTCCGCTCCTGCCTGGACTCCTGCTCTCTCTCATTCTTGGAGAGAACTCAGAGCTCCATCGAGGCCTGGAGACCTCTGAAGTTCTGCCGCTTATACTCTCTTGTGCTCTCTCTGACCCTCACACCCAGGGTTAGAGGTTGACTTGGGTCCCCCAAAAACATATGTCGCATTCCTGACCCCTGGTACTTGGAACGTGACCTCATTTGGAAGTAGAATCTTTGCCCATGTCGTCAGGTTAAGATGCAGTCCTCCTGAGTTGGCCTAGGCCTTAATCCTATGACTGGTGTCCTTACAAGGACAGAAAGATTTGTTGCTGCAGGACACATGGGGGAAAAGGCCATGTGAAGAGCAAAGCAGAGTTGCCATTACACTACCACCAGCCAGAGAAGCCAGAGAAGCCAGAGAAGACCAGGGATGGTGGAAGCTACCAGAAGCCAGAAGAGACAAGGAGAGATTTTCGCCTGGAGCCTTCAGAGACATCAGGGCTGCCCACACCTTGATTCCAGACTCCTAGCCTCCAGAACTAGGAGAACATGTATTTCTGTTGTTTTAATTCACCCACTTCATGGTAACGTGTGCAGCAGCGCTTGTGCCAAGGACACAGGGGGGGGCTCAGGAATGAGAAAGAGAAACGCCCCACGGCAAGGACGGAGATATTCGCAACTGGTCCCAAAGAGGCTTCCAGACACGGAAGCACTGAAGTCAACAAAATCCCACCTGGTCGGGATGCGGTCAGGGCACACCTGTCCCTCTGAAATGTCTAGGCAGGGTCACCTATAACAAGGCACATGCAAGAGCCTCATCAAGGCAACAGAGAGACGACGACAAGAAGGGGGAGTCTCTGTCTGCAAGAGCAGAGCCGCGCTGTGCCTGGGCAGCCGTATCACATCGTGGTTGGCTCCGAGGGGAAGGATGGCGGACTGTCCCCAAAGAGTCCCCCCATCCCCGGTCTACCAAAATCCTTGGCTTATTTTTTTAACTGGCTCACCTGAGAAGGAAGACCTAAAGCAGTCCCCATTGCTGCTCCGATTGTTTACCACCGGATCCCGGTGGCTGGAGAGTAGAAACGCCATAGGTATGTGTGGATGGACGGAACAACCGAAGGAAAGCATGCCTCACACCCACGGAGGGAAGAGAGGAGCCCACCTGGATCCCAGAGAGTGAACCTGAGGGGAATCAGGGGGCAATGGGGAGCATGATTGAGGAAACTTCTGGAATAGGTCTTCTGGAAATGGTGGGCTGAATGGGCACCTCTTAAGATAGCTCCGAAACACCAGCAGGACTTGGTGACCTGGCCTCTGCCAGCCCTCCAGCCTCATCTCACTCCCCCCCTTTCACACTTAATGACCAATCGTCCCAAATCATTTCCAGTTGTCTCCACTTGCCTTATATTTCAGGCCTCCAGACCTCTGCACATGATTTCCCTGAGCCTGGGATGCCTGTCCTTTCGTCATTCTTCAAGAACACTGCTTGTCATCTCCTCTAGCAAGCGTTCCCGGACAGCCTCCATCCGAGTGTCTTGCTTCACACCCTTTGTCATCTTAGGCATATCCCCGACATTGCAATGGTCAGCAGAGCTGCGAGGCCCCCTCTCCAGCCACTTCTATATCCCCAGGGCCTGGCAGAAGATAAATCCTAGTTCAGTGTTTTAACTGAACAAGGGTAGGGATGGAATGGGTTGGGCAAGGAGAGAAGGATAAGGATGGGAATGAGGAGGACCCAGCGAGGGAAAATATGGAATCAGGATGGGTTTGGGCTCATCAGGGATTTTGTCTGGAATGAGGCTGGTTCTGAGTCATCTGTCAAAGCCTTTAGAACAGTGCAGGCTCGTTTATTTAGGGAAGAAGCTGGACAAATGTGAATACGAGTACTTCACTCCCATGGATTCATGCTTCGGCTCCTGAGATGTGCTTTTCCTCCCAAACAGCCTCACTCTGGCCTGCTGCAGGGAATAATCTTCTGGGCAATGAACTTCAATCATTCCAGAAAACACATGCCTTCCCGGAGCTGAGTCTCGCATCAGCTCACTGGAATGGACCCAGCTCCAGCTCCCTCTGTCTTCTAAGCAGATCAGTGAATGAATGAATGAACAAACGAATGAATGGGGTTTCCCACTTGATCCTAACAAGGAGCATAGCAGGGCATCAAGAGAACAGGTTGGGCTGTCCACCGCTTCCTAGCCTGTGGCCATCAGCAAATGACTTCACATCTGGGAGCCCCCATTCTCTCAGCAGCAAGATGGTGTTAGCAAGAGCTAAGGAAAAATATGTAAAGTTCCCAGCACCTAACAGGTGCTTTACACCTGCAGTTTCCTTCCTCCTCCCGCCATCCTTCCTTCCCTCCCTCCTTTATAATAACTAGCATCTGGGGAGCACCCAGGAGATGCGAGGCCCCACATCATCTCCTTTCGTCTTGTCCTTACTGATGACACGTCCTTCTGTATTAGTTCGCTAGGGCCGCTGCCGTAACGAAGGATCGCAAACTGGTCGGCTTCAACAGAAATGTACTGACTGTTAAATACGCTTTAACAGTATTGTAATTAAATACAATTCTGGAGGGAAGAGATCCGAGATCAAGGTGGTGGCTGGGTCAGTTCCTTCTGAGGCTGTGAGGGAGGCCTCTCCTCCAGCTTCTGGTGGTTTGTTAGGATTCTTTAGTGTTCCCTGTCTGGAACAAGCATCAACCCCTTCGCTGCCTGCGTCATCACATGGCATTCTCCTGTCTGCGTCTGCCTACGTGTTCAGATTTCCCCTTCTCATAAAGACAACAGTCATGTTGGATTAAAACCCAACCAAAAGGTGCCATCTTTACTTGATCTCCTGCACAGACCCTATTTCCAAATAAGGTCACATTCACAGGTGCTGGGGGTTAGGACTTCAACCTCTTTTGGAGAAATGCTGTTTAACCCATTCATCTCCCAAAGGTAGCCAGCAAGTACAGAACCAGACTCACGCTCCCATCCTCTGTCTTTCTGTCCCCTGAGTAGCCTTCGGTGTAACTCTTCATGCCAAAGTCCAAGAGAGATGACAGCTGGAGAGGTTCTTGTCGCCTGTTAGGTTGGAAGAAGGTCATAAATGTCTCCTGGTCCATACACTATCATTTTGCAAATGAGAATACTGTGTCCAAAGAGGGACAATGGCTTGCCCAAGATCATGCCACTAGATGAAAACAGACCAGGTCTGGAACTCAGGTCCTGGTGCCCCTGCAGAGCCTCTCCTTGCCTCCCTAGAAAATCCTCCATTAATCGTGCAGCAGGGACATGCTAGCAACCACATTAGTGCTGTCATTAATGTCACAAAAGAAGACGTTTCTTCAACATAAATTTTAGTAAAAGCTCCAAACACCCACTTGCACTAAAACACTGAAGTAAGCAAAGTGTCCATCTTAAACCAGATGAAAACACTACTATTATTACCATTATCATTATTATTATTAAATCTCAAGTCAAAATTGCCAGTTTATCCAAGGATGCTACTTTGCTCCCATGTCCAGTTTCAAGAAAACAACCCACGGAAATTGAATCACAGTTTCAACTAAATACATCTTTATTTCCTTATGTATTTTTTATATTTTGTTTTGTACAGAGCTGTTTACCTAGTTAATGATGAAATGCAGCTTATTGTCACCAAGCTGCTGGGTGTCTTTTTTCTTACTCAGTCTTAAAGTGCCCCCTAGTGAAATGTTTTTATATTGAAGAAGCTGAGAAGAGCTGAAAACAAGATTTTTCGAGAGCTGGGATTTTAGAAAGAAATGGGGACAAAATTAGGGGTGGAGGGGATTGTTCTTTGGTTTCGAGGGGATCTGAACTTGATTCTTTTTTTTTTTTAAGATTTTATTTATTTATTCAACAGAGGGAGAGACAGCCAGTGAGAGAGGGAACACAAGCAGGGGGAGTGGGAGAGGAAGAAGCAGGCTCCCAGTGGATCAGGGAGTCCGATGCGGGGCTCGATCCCAGGACCCTGGGGTCAGACCCTGAGCCGAAGGCAGACGCTTAACGACTGAGCCACCCAGGTGCCCCTTGAACTTGATTCTTTTAAAATCTATCTCTAAGCCCTTCTCTCTATGCTCACACACACGAGTGCCTTGCAGACTGGTCCCCAAGGCAGGAAGGTTTTACCCCCAGAGCACCCACCAGAGACATCCCACCAGCCTGCTCGCAGCCAAGCAGAGGAAGCAGCTGGCGCAGCCAGAAGCTGGGGGCACAGAGAAGCCAGGGATTCAGCCAGTCGCTCACGCAGGTGCCGGGAAACTTGCCAACACTGGGTTTGTGCGTGAGCAACTTTAGGGAGCATCTTTCCAGGAGAGGAAATCTGAGAATCAACCTTTGGTCATTTCAAGTCACACAAATTGGTATGAAAACAGCATTTGATGGGGGATGCTGTGTACGCGCGGAGGAAGGGGGAGCGCTTGGTACCAAAACATGAAGTTTATTAATAAAAAAAAATTTTTTTTAACCCACAGCATTTGGTAAATCAAAGAAAACCCAGAGGAGCTATAAATACCGGGGCGAGGGGGGCAAGTAAACCTCAGCTTCATCCCGTTTGCCACCTGACGCCAGCATCAGAATCACCTACGGAGCTGGTCTTCAGTGGCCATTTCCTCTCTGCCTCCCGAGGTCCCCGCCTGACTGATTAGGAGTGGAGCTGGCATTAGTCAGCCAAAACACCAGTGCACCAGTGTTGAGGAATGCTGACCGAGAGAGCAGCCCTTGCCCAGACTCCAGCTCCGACAAGACCCTCTCTGCATGGTGACAGGTTCCCTCCCTCGGGGTTCTCCGGGCCGGGGGACAGCAGACACTAGCCATGCAGAAGGGATGGGCATACAGGTGTCAAGATGGCCCTGTCCCCGGGACCCCTGTGGTAAGTCAATAAATGGCTTCTGATTCTGGATTGGCTTCCCAGGAAAGCGGTTCACAAAGGGATTCAGATCTCCACGTCGCCTCGAATTATCAGGGTCATCTCATAAACTGAAACGGGCTACAGAGCAATAGTGCAGGGTGCCCGCAGCCCAGCCAGAGCACAAGGCTATGGAGGGGCAGTGTGTCCCCCCAGGGGATTGCACTTGACCAGCTGAGTCGTGGCCAGGGACAGCCGGGGGCTTGCAGCAGCACCGCACAGCGAGGCTTGTATAAAATACACATTCCCAGGCCTGCCCCAGGCTTCTGAATCAGTCTCCAGGAGGGGGGCTCAGGAATCTGTATTTTACCAATGCTCCCGGGTTATTCAGATGTGGCTTCGGGTATGAAAGCCACCAACACAGGAGGACGAGTTCAACCTTTTGACTCACACCGATCTGGGCTCAAGCCCCAGCTCTGCTACTATCAGCTGCGTGCTCGAGCATTCGCTGTGCCACCTGCCGAGACCTCCGGAGACTTTACCTGCAGAACTGAAATACGTATGCCTTCTCTCCCACAGACAGGGAGAGACATGTCAGAGTGTTTGCAGGTGTCTGGCACCGAGCCCCACGTGCACCAGGGCCCAATGCACATGAACTTGTGTTGTAACCTTCAGCCCAGACCAGACTTCCAGGAGCTCAGGGTCAGGCTCTCAAGCCACTCACTTGGGCAAGCTACTTAACTTCTCTGAAGCTCAATCATTTCATCTTAAAATAGGGATAATAACAATAATAAACAATATAGTCATTTTAAGGATTAAATGAGTCAATTCGGGACGCCTGCGTGGCTTAGTTGGTGAAGACTCTGCCTTCGGCTCAGGTCATGATCCCAGGGTTCTGGGATCGAGTCCCGCATTGGGCTTCTTGCTCGGCAGGGAGCCCGCTTCTCCATCTGCCTGCCTCTCCCCCTGCTTCTGCACGCTCACTCTCTCTCTGGCAAATAAGTAAAATCTTGAATAAATAAATTTATAAAAGTCAATTCAAGGAGAGGACATCTCTTGGAACTCTCCGAGCACATAAGTGCTCAGCACATGTGGGCTCTTTTTATTATGTCCCGCACGCCTACCTCGCCTCGTTTGATTCACCTCTTCTTTAAAGCCTGAGGCGCACCCAGTCCCCCTCAGCCAGCCCCCCTCTGCCAGCCCCCCTCAGCCAGCCAGCCACGAGAAGCCATCACAATGCAGTGGAATCACCAGAGGCTTGGAAGTCAGTAGACCTGGGTTCAAATCTCAACCCCTGGCCTTGGCAGTATGTGTCCTTACTTGTTTTCTTAGCATCTCTGAAACCCAGTTTTCCCATCAGTAAAGCGGGCACGTACGTGCTCTGTAGATTTCGGGGATAACACCTTGATACGCATCTGAAGCCGTCGGAGCCCCTATGCTGGGACTTTTATGGGATTCTCATCTCTTTGTATTTCCAAGAGCCATCTGGAGCTTTCCACGTGCTGCCTGTCAGCCCTCACTTCTGACTGCTGGGTCGCTATCTCTTCCGCTCCCCGCTTGCTGTCCTGCTGTAACTTTCTTCAAACCACTTTCCTCTGTCCTTTCTGCAGTGTTCCAAGCCCGGGAAACAGCCCTTCCTACTTTTCCACCAAGCGCAGGTAACATACAGGCCATGGTGCTTGGTGGGTCTTGACTGAAGGCCTGAACTAAACATCTAGAAGGCTCAGTATTAAGAAGGACAGCTGCAAACGGACTATCAAACGTCTTCACTCCCAAAGTCCACTGGCCTTCTTGGGGGCTCCACTGAGATAGCAAAGGGGATAGAGCTTCCTGAAGGACAAACGGACAAGGAGGATGCAAGGACAGGCTCCCCGAGAGCTCTAGGTGGTGTGGCAGTGATCCAGCAGACAGCGTGCTTTGAAAGCTGATGCTGAGAACGTTGCCCAAGAAGAAAGAGGGGCCGCCGACTGAGTGAAGGGACTCAGAGAAGCACCACAACAGAGGAAGGCCCAGTGTCAAAGGCCCAATGGCCACGTGGAGGCTCCATCCTCACCACTCATGATGACCATTGTGTCTACAGGACCTGTGGTTCTGGCCAGTGCAGGAGAGGACCAGAGACTCAGCCACCGACTGTCCAGCCAGCGTGACCCCTGGCCATGCCACAGGATGTCTGACACCCCCCAAGTGCCCCGTGTGAATACATACACCCCTCCCAATAGCCCAAGAAGACGTGACCCCAAAGGTTGATGGGCAGTGACATCTACCAGAGAGACGGGGGTGCAGGAAGCCCCCTCCCCTGCGTCAGAAGGAACCTAACACCTGTCTGAGTGACCCGTCTTCCATCACTTACTGTCTCAGTGACACCTCTCTTTCTAAGACCAGCTCTTCTTTCCCCGTTGGACAGACAACAACGACGCTGTTCTCAGACAGCTTGGCTTCCCGTTCCTTTCCCCTAACCCACAAAGGCTCCAGCCGGAGCCTGGGCGCAGCTTGGAGGAGGTGCTGGGCACCCCAGGAGGGCACCGCCACACTGAAAAAGGGAGCTCACACCGCTGTGATATGCTGACGGTGGATAAAGGACATCATGCATTTGACCAAACCTCTAGAACGGAACACAGTGAACTCCAAGGTAGACTATAAACATCAGCTGCTAACAACACACCAGTATCAGTTTATCAACAAATGTACCCCACGAATGCAAGTGCAAGGGGAAGTGCTGGGGGAGAGGGTGAGTAAGTCTGGGAGAACTCTCTGTACTTTCTTTGCAATTTTTCTCTAAACCTAACACTGCTCTGAGAAATAAGTCTATGAAAAAAAAAAAAAAAAGGCACTGGTCCTGAAATTCCCTTGGAACCAAAATAGTGGCCTTACCCATTAGAATAAGAATCCGTTAAAATGTCAGCCAGGCAAATACAATCATCCCTGCACAGAAGAATAAAGCCCACCTAAGCAAACACACACGTGTGCCCGCCCCTCCAGCCCCCCGCCCCCAGGCCCTAGCGTGATGGCCAGTAACCAGGCCACCAGCCCAGCTCGCAAAATCTCCAGCGCAGAGCCACCTGAGATCCTAACCTGGCCCCCCCCTTAATCACAATGAGAGGTGCTGTTCCCCCTAATCGCCCATACTCAAGTGTGGATAAAGCAGCCGTGGAGATCACTGGAGGGGCCTTTGGTATTACAACCCACCTGTTCCTGGGGCTGGGAATGATTTCTTCACAAAGGTGAATACCTTCTTCCGAGCTGCTTGCCGCCGGCCACATTGCCCACGCTGCTTCCTGATAAATGCGTCCAGAAGACCACCGCCAGAGATTCTGCACGCCCCGTTGGGCGAGCCCCGTGAAATCTCTCCAGGGCTGATGAAAGCTATGTCTGCCCACCCCAACTTAGCCAATTTGTCTGCCTGGGGAAAAAAAAATTACAGTGAAAACAATGGCCATTTTAAGACAGAGGTTGCTTTTTCATTATTGTGAAACATCGGTGTAAAAGGAGATTTCTTCACCCTTTGCTTACTGCATTCCGCTCTGGTTGCTGAAAATAAGGAGCCCAGTGTTCCCATTATCGGGAAGGTGGTCAGGCTTGTGTTGGCAAAGCTACTAGGGGATTGAGTAGCATCCAAGGGTGTACCAGGAGCACCCCCAGGAGAAATGTTTCTTCGGGGCCCCCGACAGGCACCTTAACAAACAAAAAGCAACCACAGATCCTGAAAATGAAGGGGGAAGAAAGATACTGGTGGTTTTTTAAAAAATTAAAGCATCCCTCAGGTAAAACTGTCCCTCTGGGTAAAACAAATATTTCCAGGAGGTCGAACCTCTCTTTTAACCTTCCGATGATTCCCTCACCTACTCCATTCCCTCTGCCCATCAGACAGTGTGGGAGGGTATGGGGTTCTCCACTTCCTCTGCTTGAAGGCACATCCTTACAAGAGAATTCCAGCCAGGCATGAATACATTCTCCTCTTCACCTCCACGTCTGGCTGGAGTACCGCCCCTAACATGAGGCCTGGCCTCTAGGAGATACTCAGTGAAGATTTGTTGAGGGAGTGAAGAAAGGTGGGTATCATGGCCCCATTCACAGAGGGGAGAAAGCAGCCCACTCCATGTTGGTTTGAAACTTGGGGTGAAATCTGAACTGGCCGTGTGCACAGAGGGCGGGGAGAGACCAAAGAAAGAGGCAGGCCACTCCAGAGTGGTAGGTGGCGGGTGTAAGGAGCAAAGGAACGGGATGCGGAGCAGAAGACCCGTGGATCTCCACACCTGCGTGCCTGCACTGGCCAATGCATTCGTTCCTCTTTGATTTTCACCTGGAATTCGAACCATTGGCTCAGAAGGCATTTACAGACATTGTTCTTGGACTTGGACATGAAACCGGGGCATGGGTAAGGAAGGTAAGCCTGACAGTTAATCAAAGACAAAGAGGAGAAACACCCGAATAGGGGCTCTCTTGGCACGCTGGACAGTGTTTTCCTCTGCAATAAATTCATCTAGAATCGTACTTAGCTCAAGTCATTTTTAAAGCTCTCTCTCTTTTCAAAAGAAAACGGCAAGGAGGTGTGTGTTTTATGCTATGAGATCGCTGCAGAAGGTTTGTGTTTCCTTCACTAGCTCGGTATTAATCTTCCCATTCAAGTCCACGCTACTTTCGCTGACTCAGCGCCCTTTCCTTTAAGTGACCTGATTCTGTAATTCCATTATTAATATTATGAAAATGGCTTTCCTCTACACTATTTTGTGCTATCAATGGAAAACCACAGTTCCAAAATGCATTAGCCGTTGCCGGCTCCAGCAGGATTATTTCCATCAATATAAACGGGGTTAATCACAGGCGTATTTGAATAATCAGTCACGTGGCGCCCAGCGCTCGCTAGTGGCTTGGCCGCACCCACACACCCCCTGAGCCGGGGGATTTCATTTGGGTCCCGCATTCTCCCGAGCACTGCAGATTTCCCTGCTTGCTATCGCGGCCACATCTTGTCATTTACTTTGCAATTTTTCCTCTCCTTCTCTGACAGTGATGTAAGCCCGCGCCCGGCCCCCTAATCAGCAGGTCGGAGGTGGTAAATGGCATGTGTTAAAACCGATAAGCGGGAGGAGAGAAAGAAACGTTCATTAGGAAAAGTAACGAGCCCGGCAAGAATAAATGTCAGAACAGCAAAGACGCTTCTTATTTTTCACAATATTAAATTGCCTTTGGTATCTTAAGGCCTTAAGGTAATATTTTACTGATTTACAATTTGCAAAAGCAAAATGAAGGCAGATGTGGGGCGGGGGGGGTGCATATTAGATGCTAATAAAAGGGCTTTTGACACGTTACAATGTATGTACCTTGCCTCACCCGAGCCTCCAGGGATTGTCAGGGATTTCCCACTGACAATATTGTTGGCAAGCATCAGAAAATTATGGAGTTGGAGGCTTGGGGGGCAGGGGAAGGACAGCTAAAAAGAGCTTTTTAAAATGCATGGATGTGAGGAACCCACCTGTCTCGCCAGACCATTGCTCCATTTCTGTCCCTGCCCCCTCCACACACTGGCTGTTCCAGTCCTGCTTGCCTCTTCTTTCCCTGGCAGGTGCCTCCTCCCTTCAATCTTGGTCTTCCTTCCTTCTTTCCTTCCCCTACCTCTGTAATGCTCTTCCTTCTGGTTTCAGATGATGTGACTTCCGCCAACAAGCCTACCCTAACTCCCAAAAAGAGGTTGTTGCACCATTTGCTTGAGCACCCCACCAGTCCCCTTTGTAGCCCCTCTCCACATTGCTAACAATCACTCACCATCTGAGTAGGTTGAATGGTGGTCCCTAAAAGGATATGGTCATGTCCCAACCTCCAGAATCTATGCACAGGACCTGATTTGGAAGAAGGATCTCTGCAGATATAATTAAGTTAAGGAACTTGAGATGAGGTCCTGGATCACCCAGGTGGACCCTAAACTCTATTGACAAGTGTCCTTATAAGAGACATCCAGAGGAGAGACACAGGGAGAAGAGAAGGCCATGGTAAAGTCTGAGGCAGAGATCTGGGTGACACAGCCACAAGTCAAGGAACATCTGGAAGCTTCACAAGTTGGAAGAAGCAAGAAAGGATTTTTCCCTAGAGCCTTTGGAGAGAGTACAACTTGCTGACACTTTGATTTCAAATGTAGAGCCTCCAGAACTGTGAAAGAATAAATTAATGTTGCTTCAAGCCAGCGAGTTTGTGGTACTTGGTGATGGCAGCCACAGGAACAGACCATAAACTCCATGAGATCAGGCCCTGCATCTGCATTACTCAGCCATCTCACCAGAGAGTGCACCACAGTGCCCAGCACATGGTAGAGCTCAATATATGCTTATTGAATAAATGAATGAATGAATGAATGAATGAATGAATGAATGAACAAACAGGTGAGTGGTGAAGTAATATAGGAAGAAATGTTATTTTTCAGTATAGGCCTTCAGCCTGTACCTAAGTAGTCTCCTGGAAATGGCCCTTTGGTTGGAAGTGATGCAAACTTGCCAGAGCTGTGTGGCAGTGTCTGGAGGACAGAAATGTGGCCAGGCCTCAGAGGGCCCAGGAAGAGGAACTGGGAAGTCGTCGGCATCATTGCTCCACCTCTCATCTCAGGCACACACATACAGCTGCTCCCACAGCTGCTTCTTCCTTCTCTCGTGTGGTGGAGGTTTCTCTGCTTCTGCCTGGACAAATCCAGGAGGGAAAGAGACATCCCTTATCACAAGAGACAGGGACTTCAGGACTAAGAACACTGTGTGAACAAGCCTTGCTACTTTGACTAATTTACTACCCCAGCCCAAATTCTGCTTAGAATTCCTTACTAATTAAAGCTCCTGAACATGTTTTCTTTGTCCTGTCAATTCCTCATAGATTTATGTCTCTTTGTGTAAAATGTATAAAAGCTGCATAACTTGGTCATTTCTTTAGGTCTGAAATTTATTTTAGGGCCTCCATGTGCATTTAATTAAACTTTGGATTTTTCCCCTATTAGTCTGTCTCATGTCAATTTAATTCTTAGGCCAGCTAGAAGAATCTTGAAGAGTAGAGTAAAACTTTTTCTTCCCCAACAGTAACAGTAATCTAAGTCAATGGCCCCACTTGACTGATGGTAAACCAGCCTCCAGGGTATGCCTCATCTCACTATAAGCCAGCAAGAAAATTCAGGTTAGAAGTTAGCTCTCCCAAGTCCCTGGTAGTGTTGTGGGAGAGGAAAAGTAATTTTCCCTTTGTCTTTCTAGATTCATGGGTGGGATCCCTCTGTAATAAAAGACAGACTGACAGGAAAACAACAAACAGAAGTTTAATAACATGTATACCTCCTGTATACATGGGGGAAAAAAACAGGAAAAGCTGTTTAACTCTCCAAAATGACCTAAACCACCACCTTAAATAATACCTGCAGCTAAAGACAAAAGATGTTAGAGGGATGGAGAGGCCAGTTATGGGAGGTTACTGGGGAAAGCACAGCAAACAAGGGTAAGGTTGTTATGCAGATTTAAGTCCTTGCTTAAGAGCTTCTAGAGATTTGTAGTTACCCTAGTCTTCCTGATACAGACAGAGAGACATTCTTACAAATGGAGGTTTCCCTTATATATGGAAAGATCTCTTACAAAAAGGATAACTTATACTCAGTTTTCAGAGTTTTTTCTATGTCTGCTATTTCTTAAAAATAATCAGCCTAAAATAATCCATAGGCCAAAGAGGCATATTTTGGGTGGCAAATTCTGCTCCCCTTCAGTGCTCTCATTTGTACCCTCTTCTGATGCACCAGTAAGTAAAACCAAGAGAGGGGCTAATTACAGAGAGTCAAGGAAAAGGCAGAGGGGTCCAGGGAAAGGCAAACAAACTCATCCAAACAAGACAGAATGTAGTNAGAATAACATAGTCATTCCCTCTGAAACCAGCCTGGGATATAGTAGGTGCTCAGGGAACAGCATTTAAACAATTGTTAATTGCTAGTATAAAGTAAGACTCATCATTTACAAATGGTAACATCTCTCTTGAAAGAACAAGAGCAGGTTACAAGAGAAATTCATGAGGCTATTTTCTCATTACTTCTTTCACAGAACAATTGTGTTCTTTTGTGTATAAAGACAAAAATGAACAAACCCTTCATGGGGAGCTGGATGAGACTTCTAATCCTAATCCTCATACCATTCTGAAATGCCCGGTGATGTAGCAAAACTACTGTGAGAGGTTTATGATCTCTTTGCCAATGTCTTCAGTCTCCCAGCCCTGATGGCCAGTGGAGAAGAATGCCCAAGTTCTCCTCCTGGGATTCCAAATCTTGAATGTTGGTGACTGTGATATTGTGATGTATTAGAAATATATATTTCTTTTTTTTTTAAAGATTTTATTTATTTATTTGACAGAGACAGTCAGGGAGAGAGGGAACACAAGCAGGGGGAGTGGGAGAGGAAGAATTAGGCTCCTAGCAGAGGAACCTGATGTGGGGCTCGATCACAGAACGCTGGGATCACGCCCCGAGCCAAAGGCAGACGCTTAACGTCTGCACCACCCAGGCGCCCCTAGAAATATATATTTCTTTGTCTCATCCCTGGTACAGAGCTTCTGAAACTCCTGGCAACAGGAATGCTGAGAACCAGGAAGGTGTTTTTGTTATGTTCACAAGGGGACTTTAGAAAGAACCAACAGGGGAGCTGGTAGCCACACCAACCATGCGATTTGGAATTTTCAGTCCCACTCCTGACCTCCAGGAAGGAGACAAGAGCTGGAAGTGGAATCAATTGCCAACAGCCAATGATTTCATCAATCATGCGTAGGTACTAAAGCCTCCATAAAAACACACAAAGATGGTGTTCAAAAGCTTCTGGGTTAGTGAACACGTGGAGACTAGGGAGAGTGGCGTGCTCAGAGAGGGCACGGAAGCTCCACCCTCTCCCCATACCTTATCCAGTGCAGCTCTTCCATCTGGCTGTTCCTCAGGTAGATCCTTTTATAATGATCTGATAACCTGTTAATCTGCTAAGTAAACGGTTTCTCTCAATTCTGTGAGCCACTCTAGCAAGTTAATTGAACCCTAGGAGGGGATCATCAGCATCTCCAGTCTCTAGCAGGTGGGTCAGGAGCACCGGTGACCCAATGTTCATAGCAGCTTTGTCCACAATAGCTAAATCATGGAAGGAGCCGAGATGCCCTTCAACAGATGACTGGATTAAGAAGTTGTGGTCCATATACACAATGGAATATTACTCAGCTATCGGAAAGAACGAGTTCTCAACATTTGCTGCAACATGGACGGCACTGGAGGAGATAATGCTAAGTGAAATAAGTCAAGCAGAGAAAGACAATTATCATATGGTTTCTCTCATCTATGGAACATAAGAACTAGGAAGATCGGTAGGGGAAGAAAGGGATAAAGAAAGGGGGGTAATCAGAAGGGGGAATGAAGCATGAGAGACTATGGACTCTGAGAAACAAACTGAGGGCTTCAGAGGAGAGGAGGGTAGGGGAATGGGAGAGGCTGGTGATGGGTGGTGGGGAGGGCACGTATTGCATGGTGCACTGGGTGTTATACGCAACTAATGAATCATCGAAATTTACATCAAAAACCAGGGATGTACTGTATGGTGACTAACATAATATAATAAAAAAATTTAAAAAAAATAAAAATAAATAATAAACCAAGAATTAAAAATAAAAAAATAAAAATAAAAATAAACACAAGCTTCAATTTTACAAGTCACTTTTTTTTAAAAGTTACACATTAGAGGAGCTCAAGAGAAACGGCTCTGATATTGATTTTGACTTTCTTAATACAGAACCAGCACATTTAAAAAAAAAAAGAAGAAGAAGAAGCAGCAGCATCGGTGACAACCTGGACTTGAGACTGGCATCTGGAGTTGGGGGGGGGGGGGCAGGGGCGGAAGTCTTGTCAGACTGAGCCCTTAGCCTATGGGATCTGCACAGCATCTCCGTGACAAGGAAGCAGGGCAGTAGCTGATGCTGCTTGCTGATGTCCATACATCACCTCATTCTGTTCTCCCTGAAACCCAGTAAGTGGGGCTACTGCTGCCCCCACTCCAGAGAATGAGGATGGTGTCAGAAGAGCTTTATAGTTCGCAATTTCATTGATTGCATGTGGCCAAATTTCTGTTTTTTGAGGGGGAAAAATTACTCTCTTGCCAACCCAGTGAGAAGATAGAAGATGCTTGGAAGTGCCATAAAAACTCTAGGCCAGGTTCCAGCAGCCACAATCTAGGACCATGACAGAAACTTCTTCCTTTCTGACCATGTACCAGGCCAGTCCATTTGTCCCATAACTCCAGTCTGATGGCAAGTCTTCCAAGGACTCACTGACTCAGGCACTCATTGGAATCACCCTGCCCGGATGTCAACTTTTGTGCTTCATAAATTGAGGCATGGGGTCTTTTATGCCCTAAATGCTCCTGGGCTCCTAATCCAGACGGGTCCCCACCTTCTAAGAACTCGAAGAGAGAGACAACATTTGCCAAACCCACACAACAACACCATACACCCTATTCCCAGGAAAATGGGAACCTCTTTGCCTTACTGGTTCTGTGATCCCTGGACAGGTTTTCTAAGTCTGTCTTCTACAAAATAAAAATAACAATACTATAACCTCATAGGAGTTTGTGAATGTAAATGAGGTCACACACGGAAGGGATCATTCACCTACATTTGCATAAACAAGGTTTCTTGAAACGACCTTCTGCAGAATGAAGATCTGCTTCAAACTCTCTCTCAGTCTACTCCTGTTGCAGCTGGAATCTTCTCTCAATTAAAGCCTGCTCTCCTCTACGTACGCACCAGCTCATGGTCCAGGGCCCTGACTGCATGAAGAGCTGCTGCCAATGTTTCGATGAATTTCTGTCTCAACGTTATTCTACATGTTGATGTTCCTTGTCTTTCATTTATCTCTGACTCCCCTACACACACACACACACACACACACACACACGCACACCACCTACTTTAAAAATTAAAAACGAGGCTTTCAGAAGACAGAAAAAATATTTAATGTAAGCCCTGTTCTAGTCTCATGATTACTGATACAGAGAAGTGCTCTGGAGCAAATGTTCAAGCCCATTAAAATTGAATAGCGCATTGCCCATGTCTCTGTATTCCCAACCACACAGGGCTGGCTCTCTGTCTAATAATAAAGGTTGCCCACACTTTTCGTAGTTCAAGTCCTGGGAAAGCAATCACTTTGTAAGTGCCCATCATCCCCTGTGCATTCATTTATCTCCTAGAAAATAAGTCCTTAAGCAATTGTCACTTAAACCTGATTATGATGGGGAAAGGAAAGGAAACCAGGATTTTAATAGGCCAGTGAGCTTAAATGTGATTCTGTCCAACACACAAGGTCATTAGCAAATGTGAAGTGACTGATGGAATATTGCATCAAGAGCTGTTAAGAAAAAGGTTCGCTTTGCAGTGTGCTTTTATGGTCATCCAAATTTCTCTTCCTCCACACCTCTCCTCCTCAGTTAGCCAGTTCAGTACTTGATTTGCTTTCTGTCTGAGGTATAGATATGAGGCAGGCATCTTTCATTCTACCCGGCTTCTCTTGGGTCCCTCTGATGTACCTGGAGCTGTGTCAACCCCAGGAGACACAGAAATGAAGACGCCGTGGTCCTGCCTCAAAGGGACTCATGGTGGAATGTGCTGCTACAAGTGGGCAGGGCTGTAATGGAGAGAGAGAGGGTGTTGGGAGCCCCAGAGAAGGAAGATCTCTGGGAAGGTGTTACAGAGGACCCACTGCAGGAAAGCTATTAGGGCCAAGGAGTTCGCCAAGACAGAAGGAAAGAGTAGAGGAGGAAATATACCTGGAGGGAAGAGTAGAGATTTAAAGTAGAGAAAGTGCTTAGTGTTTTCATGGAATGGCAAGCCCAACTATAAGGTTAAAAGAAACACGATTTGTTGAGTTTTGTATCAGGCAGGTTTTCCCACAAAGTAATAGAAAGGCAGACCACCTGTAGCTTGAGCCATTAAGACAACTATTGTTTACTTAACAAACAATCTGTGGGTTCTCGATGGTTCCAGAGTTCATGTAGCTCAGTTTTGTCCACGGGTACTCCAGCTCTGACCATGTCCCTCCTTCGGCATCTTCAGAGCACTGGCCTTCTGCCCTGGTGCTTGTCACCTCGTGGTGATGGCTGCCAAAGGTACAGACATCACATCGCCATCTACAGTCTCAAGAAGGAAAAGAGTCAGGGGCCTAAGGGATTCTTTAGCAGAAAATAAAAACTTCCCAGAACCATGCACCACCAGCTGACTTCCTCTTAGGTCTTAGGAAAACAGGTTATGTGCCCACTGCCATTTATAAGGGAGGTGGGGAAAGTGATCTTCTGGCAAAGGGAAATGGGACCTCCATGCTTGGATTGGATCAATCCTGATCCACCCCCTGAGGAAAGACACATGGTTGGGTCTGTAACAAATAGTGCTGCAACTTCTTTTTATTAACATTTGAGATACATAAAATAGCATGAAGAATGATGACTCTTGCCAGCTTGAAAAATAAGTAATTACCAACATACTGAAATCCCCCTTCTAGGACCTCCGAGACTCCTCCCTTCCCCTTCATTCTACCCAGGAGGAATCTCTGTCCTGATCTGAGAGGTTTTTCCTTTATTTGCATTTCTTTTTCCTCTCCACATATCGATCCCTATTCAACTTATAGAACTGTTGCATGTAGATATCAAACTGCAAATATTCATTAGCAAACTGCTTTCTTTTGATCAATATTGTATTTGTGGAATTAATCCATATTGATTCATGTATTTCTAGTTGATTTTTTTTCCCTGCTGTGTGGAATTCCATTACAGATATAACAATCCATTTCTCCTCCGAATGGACTTTGGGAAGTTTCCAGTATTTTACTTATAAGCGGTACTTCTATGGTTGCCATCGTCATGACTCCTGACAGCCATGTGTGTGCACGTAGAGATGGAGAGGAGCATATATGTAGCACGCGTATATGTGTGTATATGAATTCATCTGGGACATGTATCTAGAAGCATAATTGTGACTAATCGTGTATCTTTATCTTCATCTTACTGGATGTTACCAAATTTTTCTCCTAAGTGGTTGTACCTATTTTTATTTCCAACAGCACTGGATAAAAAGTCCCATTAGTCCACATCCTAAGCAAAATGGATGCAGTGGCCCGGGTTCTCAATCCTTTTCCAGGGATCTGTTTGCCTGTGTCAGTACCATATTGTCTTTTTTACAGCTTCGTGGTCTGTCTTGGGAGCTGGTAGGGAGAGTCCCCAGCCTTCTTTATCCCCTTCAGACTTGTCTAACAGCGAAGCATCAAATGTGGAGACGCCCCTCCCATGTGGGTCCTGCCACCCAGTCCTCACAACACTGGCTCCTTGTTTTACTCTAACCCACTAAAAGCATCCTTCACCTTTTCATCTGCATGTTCAGCAAAGGGTGGGATGTTTGGTACTTCTTCAGGCTGAGAGATCAGCTGCCCGTATGAAGCCTCACCTGAAATCAGACCCCCATTAGCAGAATGGCATTCCCAGGACAACTGCACCGTTGTAATTAAACATCGCCTGACCACATCAGTGAGCACCAGGGTGTGAAAGGGAGGAAGGGTCTGCATAACGGCGGCACGCCCCCCCGTAACAAAAGCCGCACAAAGCCAAGGAAAGCCACGGAGCTCGTGACCGCAGGTAACCTCAGATGTCTGGTGAACCGCCAGCAGGGATGGGGGCTGAAGGGGAGGAGTTGTCACTTGGCTCCTGCTTCCTCGTCTCCTGGGCAACCCCAAGCCCCACCTGCCCACCCCCTGCCCTCCATGCCCATCCGCTTCCTTCTCTTACCTGATACGGCCAGAAAAACTTTCAACTCTACCTCTTCCAGGCCTCCCCTGGCTCTCCAAGCTCTCGAAATCTGATTCAATGTTCGGATTCTCAGATTCTAGATTCCACTAATGTCTGTTCAATTCCTCTGTGGAATTCCTAATTTCCGTGTATGTCTTACTAACTGTTGTTTTGCATGCAGTCATAAGTATCTTCAAAAATGTTTTAGGGGAGGGAAAAGCATCTCAACATATGTGCCATTTGGGGGCACCTGGGTGGCTCAGTCGTTAAGTGTTTGCCTTTGGCTCAGGTCATGATCCCAGGGTCCTGGGATCGAGCCCTGCATCTGGCACCTTGCTCAGCAGGAAGCCTGCTTCTCCCTCTCCCACTCCCCCTGCTTGTGTTCCCTCTCTCGCTGTGTCTCTCTCTGTCAAATAAATAAAATCTTAAAAAAAAAAAAAAAAAAAGATATGTGCCATTTGCACATAAGGAGCTGAGCCTCAGGGACCCGAAGCAATGGGTCCAAGAATTTGCAGTGTATCTGAGGCTAGAATGCCGGACTTGTGACACCGGGGCCAAAGTCCTCTCGCTTCTTAAGGCTCCTTCTTTGCTCAGGGGCCTTCTGGCCCAGGGAACTTGATCTCCCGGGGACAGTGTGGCTGGGGAGGACTCACACACTCCTTGCCCAGCGCTGTTCAGGCAACCACAGCAAAAACACAACATGACCTCAAGATACTTGGTTCCCTGACCACTGTGTGTGTGTGTGTGTGTGTGTGTGTGTGTGTGTGTGTGTCTACGCGTGCGCTGTGTATACCCACTTTAATGATGAAGTGTGCATCTGAAACTCCGCAGGAATAGTGGGCCGCCTCATGCCTGTTCCTTTTTAATTCCTCAATCCTCAGTTCTCCACCTAAGGCACGGGGTTTTAAAAGCCACCCAGGAAAGGGGGAAAGATCTTGACACCAATTTAAAAGCTTGATTCACCCAGCAGGAACCGTCATTTTGCGATCAGCCTGGAAACCTTGCCAACCCAAAATGCAGAAGAAAGAGCTGCCACAAATGGCGAGTGTGTAGTCCTGGCGGGGAGAGGCCAACGAGGAGCGTGCTCAGACAGCCGGAGCCCCAGGAAGACCCTGCTAAAGGGTAGGGGTTTGAGCCCGACAACGCACCCCGGGGCCCGGGGGGCCCACCTCTCTCCCTCCCTCCCTCCTGCGGCCGATGCGCAGGGGCCCCTCCGCCCAGGTGTGCGCAGCTCTGACCGAGCGGCTCTCACGCGGGTGAGCAGGCGTCAGACTACCTGGAAGGCTCGGTCGAGCAGATTGTGGCTCGCAGCCCAGAGTCAGCTTCAGGTGGGCTTGCAGTGGGGCCCAGGCCTTTGCCTTCCTCAAGTGATCCCAGGAAAGAGCCGCCGGTGGAACACAAGCCACACGAGACAACCATGGCTCCACGCAACTCAGTTAAACATGGTAAGAATCCCAGACACCTGCGGGCACCGGGCATGGGGGGCACAGGGAAAGAAAGAAGACACAGTCTGTCCCCCCTGGGCCTTTCCCTGCCTCCGGCCAAGATGCTTCTTAATGCTTGCAAGATCCAGTGGTGGCGTCCACACCCCGTGAACCCAGGGGACCACCCAGGAAGCTTGACAAAGCACATACACCCAGGTTCCTTCCAGAAAAACACCAAACCAGCGCCTCCATCACGGATTCGGGAATCTTTATTTTCAACAAACTCCCCCGACAATTCTTCTGATCCTGAATGTTGAGGCAGACCTGACGTAAGGCATGGTTTTTTTCAAAAAGCCCAGAACTTCTACTACCAGGAAGCTCAGAGTGACCCCTGAGTACTGCCTATTATGATGATGTCTCTGCCACGTCCGGTATCTGTCATCTGGCACAAATTATTCTAAAATAAGCTGGCTCCGCCTCATACGGGAATCCCAACTGGAGAGCCCTGGAATAACAAAGGGGAAGATAGAAAAGGGATGAGACCAGGACGGGAAAATTTCAGTAGCGCTGGATGAAAGGCATGAGATGCCAAGCCACGCCCAGAGGTAAGGTCACGGATCACACAGGGGCCAGAGTGCTTCCCAAAAGAAGGGAAAACTCTTTCTCCACCTCTTGAAGCTGAGCTGGCCTGGGACCTGGGGTGATCCAGAGACCGTAGCCGAAGAGACAGTGTGCAAGTTCTAATCCGAGGTCTCCACAGGCCTGAAGGCTTCCCTTTTTGCTGTTCTTGGAACCCTGCTGTCACCCTGAGAAGGAGCCCAGCTAGCCTGCTGGCAGATGAGGGACCACAGGAAGAAGCCCCAGTCGAGAGCTCCTCAAATCCTTCCTAAGCCAGCCAGCTGCACCCAGGGACCCCAAGTGCCTGAGCAAGACGGGCCGGAGCAGAACGGTCCCGCTGAGCCCCCTCCTCATTACCCACAGAATCATGAGCTAAATCAGGGGGCTGGGGGGGCAGAGGGGAGGATGGACTGTTATTTGAAGCTACTATGTTTTGGGGTGGTTTGTTACGTAACAAAAGTTAGCTGAGACCGGAAGGAGGCCAGAAATGTCAGGAGAATCCTGAAAACCAATCCCATCTTTGGAACGTTTTGCCTCAGGTCAGATCTAGGTATCGTGGCCCTACTGTGTGATAAGGTTACCTCCGGCTTCTCCAACCCTCTCCTTGCCCTCACCCCCATCTTTTCACTGAGTCGTGAACAGGAAAACGCTGATCCTTCTAACATCACAGCCTTGCTCCCTGTCCCATCACCCTGAACTTAATCCTAAGATTCAGTTTAGATGGGAAACAGCTGCCATGGGACCGCTTGCCTCAGCTGCCATCCGAGAAGGCAAGGCAGGTCAGTCCCCCCCCACACACCTAAGGAGGGTCCCACAACACCTTGCGGATAATTGGCCATAAAGAAGCCTCTGTGCCCTAGGCATTCACACTGAGCCAGCTCTTAGCAAACGGGGCAGCTGAGGGAGCCAGTGGCAACGTGATGGGGTACAGAACACAGTGGATGGACCAGGAGTCTGGCAACCAGGGCTCCCGTCCTGCCTCTTCCCATTGGGAATCTTGGGATAGACTCATAACCTCCCTGGACGCCTGGCCTACGGTGGTTGGACTGGATCGCCAGGAGGTTCCTAGGGATCCATAGCACAGGGTATGAAGCTCGGGTACAAGAGGAGGCCTCGATTCTGGAGGGACCTGACCTTGTGGGTATGTGACCCAGGCCACCGCACAGGACTCCAGGCTCGGGAGAGTCCCACGTGTGCTTCATGCCAGCTGTTCCCATCTTGACATTCTTAGTAATTTCATCTTCTTTTTTAAAGATTTATTTATTTATTTTGAGAGAGAGAGAGCACGAGCAGGAGGGGCAGAGGGAGAGGGGGAGAGAGAAGCCCACTCAGACTCCCCACTGAGTGAGGAGCCCAATGGGGGGCTCGATCCCACGACCCTGAGATCCTGACCTGAACTGAAACCAAGAGTCGGACACTCAATCCACTGAGCCAGCCAGGCACCCCAATAATTTTATCTTTGAACTTGGGTTTTGAGGTGACGTCCAGTGGCACAAAGGAGCACGCACATGAGCTGAGATGCACACGATCCCTCTGTTCCTTGCTGCCATGTTCACATATAGTGTTCATGGTTCCCCAGGAGCACACGATGCCGGTGGACCCGCAATGTGGGGACTTAGCAAGACTCACATCTACAGCTGCGTAGGGGGACACTGACAGCCCCCAGGGGTCCTGCCTTCTGTTCAAACCAGAACCCATTTCAACTGCAGAAAGAAAGCAATGACTTCCAAGCAACATGATCAAGGGTGAAGTTGTGCTCTCCGGGGCCCCCCAATTCCTATGTTAAAGTTCTCACGCCCAGCACCTCAGACTGTGACCTTCTTTGGAAATAGAATTGTCGCAGTCGTAATTAGTTAAAACAAGGTCCTACTGGAGTAGAGTGGGCCCCTCATCCAAAGGACCCGTATCTTTATGAACAGGGGAAATTTGGACACTAAGTGTGCACACAGGTGGAACAGCATGTGGGAATCGCAGTCTGGCTGCACCAAGCCAAGGAACGCCCAGAAGCCGGAAGAAAGGCCTAGAAGATCTTGCCCCAGAGCTTTCATCAGAGCCCGTATGGCCCTGCCAATGCCATGATCTCAGCCTTCTCCATCCACAACTGTGAGATGAGCCCTTTCCACTGTCTCAGCCCCTGGGTAGGCAGTGCCGTGTCCCAGCGGCCCCAGCAAGCCCCGTCACCCCCTCCTGAATACTGCCTCCCTTTGCCACTCCACCGTGCAGGCAGAATGAGGACAGAGGGGGGAAAAGAAACATAGTGCAGCTCATAGTCCCTTTTCCTTTCTGTCCTTCCGCGCTCAGCAGAAGCCTAAAGGGAGAGACATGTCAGTAGGATGGGCGCCCATCGAGAGGTGAAATTTAAAACAGCCGAGTTTACTGTCACGTTTCTGCTGCTCCCCTGAGAGCAAAGTGTATACAAGCTACAAAACAGGAGTTGTGTGGTTTTGCGGATTGCCTGGGTTAAATGCACTTATATTTGCCTTCAAAAGAGGCCTTGCACAATAGAAAGATGAACAGTAACATTCATATTAATAATTAAATTTTTTATTTTTCTTTACTTTAAACAACACTAAAGAGCAAATAGGAAACTCCATGACAAATCAAAGAAGAGACCATGGGAGAAAGGAAAAAGCCTTGTGCTGTACTACTTTTGAGAGCACTTTTTTTTCTCCTTTTTCTAAAGGAAAGATCGGCATTTGTGTTTTGCACTGGGCCCTGCAAATCACGTAGCTGGCCCAGTTTTAGAATCAGCCAAGAGTTGCAGGAAATGATATTTCTACTCAGGTATCCTGAATTTTTGGCTTTCTCCCAGCTCCAAAATCTGGATCTCCCTGATATTATTTCTTATAACTATATGCATGTATCAATAAAGCAAACACAAATGTTACATAATCATAGTGCCCAGAGGTGCAAAAATGTCACCTTTTTTATTACTCTAGAACTGATAGAAATAGGTCTCAGGAGTCCATTTACCACTGATGGAGGATAAAAATTTTCCCAATTCAAGAAAACTCTTGTGACTTGGGGTTGAACTCAGTCAATTCAGGGCACTGTCCCTGCTAACTCCCTTGCCACCACCCCCCACAGGCGCGCACACACACACACACACACATGCACACACACACACACACGCACACACACACACACACACACACACACACACATACACACAGTTCCCCAGGAGGCATTAAAATCCAGGAAGCAATGCCGACTCGTTGACAACATAAAATTTCCTATATTCTTCAGTCTTCTGTCCTTAAGCCCCAACAGACAGAGCTGAAATGTTCCAGTCCTCACAGCTCCTTCTGCACCTTCTTCATGCCTGCCAGGAAGCCCTTCCAGGTCAGGAGACGGCCTCAGCCTCTTCAGCTCTCCTAGATCTGCTGGAGACGCAGGGGTTTGACTCAAGTCCTCTGGGCCTGGACCGGGAATTGGCAAACTATGTCCCAGGAGCCGAATCTGGCCCGCTGCCTGTTTCTACAAATCAGGTTTTGTTGAAACATGTCCATGCCCTTTCATCTACGTTTTGTCTGTGGTTGTTTTCTCTACGCAAGGGCAGAGTCAGTAGCTGTGACAGGCACTGTAGGGCCCGCAAACAAAAATACTTATTATCTGACTTTTTACAGAAGGTTGCCAGCCAGACAAACTGGCTGTTACTTCTACTTCCTGTGATTTCAGTGCAGTCAATAGTCTCTTCTTCAGGAAGTTTGCTTCCTCCTCAGGATGCAAGGCAGAGGCCCCCAAACTTACCTGGGCTTCCCATCTACCCCTCTAGGAAGGTGGGGCATTTGTCCATGTACCAAGATGGAGATCCATCACTGTCCTGGCCCCGACGATGTTCTCTCTGCTTGTTCTCTATCTCTAATAGGCCACCAGCTCCTTATCACCTCTTGGGACTGATTTGATAACACCATGCCTTGGCCACGTGCATTAATTATCTCTTGGTGAATAACAGATCATCCCAACACTCAGCAGCTCAGCAAAACGAACATTTATTGTCTGAGTTTTGATGGGGCAGAAACCGGATATGACTAGGTGGGCGTCTCTGCCTCAAGACCTCTCCTGAGATGGCAGTCCACCTGTGACTCCCAGACTGCGGTCATCTCAAGGCTGGACAGGGGCGGATCCACTTCCAAGCTCCCTCATGTGGATGTGGCAGGCCTCAAAAGACCAACTCCCCAGCTCCACCATGTGGGCCTCTCCACAGAGCGGCTTCATAACATGGCAGCTGATGTCTCCAGGGCCCGCAGTCCAAGACAGAGAGATGGCTCCCATGAAGAAAGCCAGTCTTTCTATCCTCTGTTCTCAGAGTGACACGTCATCATTTCTGCCAGATTCTGTCCTACCATCTCTGATTTGCCACACTCCATTTAAGAACATGGCCTTAAAACCACCACATCCCTCTAAGGCAAATTCTGGCCTCAAAATACCTTTTGTCAAAAACAAAAACAAAAAAAAACAAAGCTCTTGCAGGAGAAAGCCTGGGCTCCTGAGAAAAGAGTGTCTACTACTCTCTCTCAAATTCCGTTCCAAAACTGGTTTGAAACCTGTTCAGAGATGTCTTCAATGCTCCCCTTCATCTCACTCCTCCCCAGGAGGCCATGACTACATAGGGGCAAAAAAACAACAGAAACAAACAAAAGAAGAGGAAACAGAAAAAAAAGAAAACCAACCTTGGTTATTACCTTCTAATTTTAGCCTACCACATGTAGTCGACAAAGCATCTTGGATGTCTGAAATCCATCTTTTCGGGCAAAGGAATCAAGCAGACAGGATGAACCAGATAAATGAGGGGAGCCAGAGCGATGAGCCCTCCACACGTCACAGCTCTAAGCACAGGACCATCTGAGTAAACATTTGAATCCACATAAACGTGTTAGGGAGCAAGTCTTTCGGGAACAGATCACTGGAAGACCCTAGCTGAAGAAAACCAAGGTCTCTGCTTACATGGAGCCCGTTCTTCGTACCCATGTATCTTCTCTGTGGCTCTTCCAGGCTCTTCGCTAAATCCCACATCAGCACAAGTTTCCCAGTGGCCACTCGGAGGTCTCAACCTGGGTTAGGACTGCATAAGGAGGAGTAGTTTTCCAGCATCTGGAAGGTTCAAAACATTCCTTCACTTTCCTCGTTCTCAGAATAAGGGACACTATAACTCACAGCGACTGCTTCCTGGGTACTATTATCTCTTTGTTAGGCACGTAACATACATTATCTCATTGAATGATCATCTTCACGACAACCCTGCCGGGAAAATAGTATCTTTCTTTTTTTTTTTTTTTTCAGATGAGATAACGGGCTTGGAGAAATTAATTCATGGCCCAAAGTCACACAGCTATAAAATGGGGATGTCAGAATTCGAGTCCTGAGCCCCTTCTCCTTATAATATTACTGTTCAAGGAATAAAGCTGTGCACACGTCTTCCTGGAGCTCCTGTAATCCAGAAACATTTAGGGGAACTATCATTTTCCATATTAAAATAAACATGAAGATGGATAGGAAAAATGAA
The DNA here is from genome assembly GCF_017311325.1 of Ursus maritimus. Classification (NCBI taxonomy): domain Eukaryota; kingdom Metazoa; phylum Chordata; class Mammalia; order Carnivora; family Ursidae; genus Ursus; species Ursus maritimus. The sequence continues at coordinate 61,188,034 of NW_024426996.1, forward strand.
TATGCATTGTTCTGATCAAGTGAAGGCCTTGCTTTTGGTCTGGGGAGAGCTCTGGGAAGATGGGTTTCCTCTCTGTGGCAGTGGAAGATTCTCCCATAAAAATACCTCAAGAAGCCCAACACCCACCCCCTGCCTTCCCACGAATAAGCAAACAAGCTAAGAACACGAATTAGACAAAGCTTTTTGATTTTTTGTTTTTAATACACTCTTGATTCCTTGTGGGACTCTCACAACACAGCAACTACCGTGGAAGTGAAGGAGGATGACTGGTTTTTTATCCCTGCCCCCCCCCCAACCTTTGAATTCTGATATAATCCTACTGAGATCCTTACAGGGGAATGAGGCGTTTTGATTTGTTTGTTGATTTCCAAGGCAATCCCTGGGAAATACCACTGCAATTGTGTTCACATTCACCTGAATAAAATGTTTTTGCTTATTAGAAAGCAGCCTTTGCAACAAGGTGTGCACAAGATGTGGAAATTGGAGAGGAGAGGAACCAAACAGAGCCCTGGGAAAGTTATCGATCATTTCTCGAGAGGCACTAATGTGTCATATTTGAGAGAAAGCGATGGGAGCAAAGCGGGGCCATTTGAAAGAGTACAACTCAATCATCCGGGTGCCAGTCACTGGAAATTCGGACACAGCCTGAACTAATAGATGCCACATACAGGGATGATGTGGGACAAACTCTGCACCTGTGGCACTCACCCATTCGTCACCCATTTGGGGTGAGACCTGTTGTTCCCATTTTACACACGAGCAAACTGAGGCAAGGAACTTCCCTAAGTCATGGGGCTAAAAAGTAGTAAGGCAGGGCTTGCAGATGGGGGAGGGGGGCACATCTGGGTGCTGAGAGGCTGCCCCAACCAGGGAAGCTGTGGAAGCCCCGCACCTGCTCCCACACCTGGCCTTACACGTCCCTCCGGCTTGGCTGTTGCTGGATAGTAGCCCTTACAATACATCAGAAAACATTAAAAAAAAAAAAAAAAGGTAGCCAAGTGAAGCTCCCAACTGAAGTCTAAGAGCCAGCAGCCACATTCCCTTATTATAACACGCATCACATTCAGGTTTCTGATGGAATTGGAACTCGCCCTCCACAGAGGTTTGTATACCCTTGGAAGGCCTGGGGAGGCAAAGGTTCAGAAACCCAGCAGGTGCCAAGGCCAAGGTCGTGGGAAGGCTATGGGCAGCCCCAAGGAGGGTGATTTCTAAGAGTTCGCCCAGAAGCTTCTACAGACTTCAGGCCAGCGTCTGTCCACGCTTCCACCCACGATTACCCTGACGGACGGTCATTTCGCCTTCTGTTCTACCTTCCCAGTCTCACTCGAGTGCCTCTGGATGAATAGAAGCCAGAACCATGTGAGAACAGGAACCGTGGGGCATGCACTTGCGTTCCTGCTTCCTCCCGCGGTCCAGAGAGAAGGGACAAAGACACAGCAGAGGTGCTGCGCTGACCACAGCCAATCCGGCCAAAATGCCAAATAGTCGATGCGTTGCCAATTTCTAAGCCCAGTTGACATACTTCGGACAATGAAAAAGAATTGTTTAAATAAATGTCATCCTTGTATTAGTAATCTACTGCTGCAAAACAAACCCCAAAACTTAGCAGTTTAAAAGGATAACCACTTACAGGGCTTATAATTCTCTGGGTCAACAATCTGGGCTACGCACGAGTCTGGTCTCGTGCGGCCATTTGTGGTTGACTTCCTTCCAACAAGTCAGGGGGCGCTGTTGGGGGGCGGGGGGTAGGCGGGTTATCCGCTGGGCGGTGGAGCAAATGGAGCCATGTTTGTCTCACCCGCCGGCAGATTAGCCCAGGCTGTTCCTCTAGAGGCTGCAGGGTTCCCAGAGTGTGAGCAGACGCTGCAGACTTCTGCCCAGGCTCAGAACTGGTACAAGGTCATTCCGGCCACTTTCGATTGGCCAAAGCAAGTCGCGAGGCCTGTCCAGATTTACTGTGTCAAGAAAGAGACCATCTATGAGCAGAGGAGCAAATGAAATCACATTCCAGTGGGGGGCGGGGGGGTCCATCCAGAGCGCAGAATGTGCAGTTTCTACAAACATCCACAAAACATCAAATAATTTGGGGAACGAGTGAGGTAAATCAAATTTAAACACGTTCTTAAGACCCCCTTGCAGGACTTCGACACATTCAAGTGGATTGTTCACCTCCAGGAGGAAGATGTAACATGTGGTGTCCCCCCACAAAGCCCTTTGGGGTTCGTGCAACACACCGGGCAGGTGCTCAGGGAATCGTCCTTGGGAAACACCACTCTGCCCCTTTGTGATTTCCCAGCCAGGATCAAGGGAGGTAGGGGTTTCAGCATGCGGGGGACAAAATGCCACCGACGCGGCAGCCCTTGCTGTGGGGGAGAGCACCCTGTTTTATGTGAGGGCAGACAGGGGACACAAAGTGCTCTCCGGTCCCTCCACCTTCGGTTTCCAATCCGGAGGGGCCACGGCGCTGGTCCCTGCAGCCTCACTGAGGCCATTCCGGCTTGAGAGCCAGCGGATTGCTTGATAATTACAACGCTTGGCGCTTCCAGAATGCCTTTCCTCGGAGGAGTGCCAAGTAATTTACAACCGCTTATTAATTAATCCTCAGCCCCCACATGAGTTGAGGCCGGGTTATTACACGTCTTTGACAGATGTGTGAATTGGGCGAAGGGAGACAAAGTGACATTAAGCTTCCGCCCAAGGTCACCACGTTGTCAACCTCACTGGACACACTCCCAGCTCCCGCGGCCTCCCCGGCCAGCGTGCCTGCCTCTCCCGCAGCCCTTTGCCGGCTCCTCTGGCTGGGGCTCTGGCCGGTTCAGAAAAGGCTGAGTTTTTCGGATCAAATGTGAGGATCTTGCTGGTCCGTGTCATGGTTTCCGTGTTTGCTGTTCTGTTTTCGGTTTGGATGTTACGGAGCGTAGTTTTAGACTCTAGCACGCAGGTGTCCCAGAAGGGGGGGGGTTCTAATTGCATGACTTCCGCACTTGTTCAGACTCGGTTGCTTACCCCGGGGAGGCATGGGCTCTCCCAGCCGAAAGAGGAGGCTAGAACCTGGAGCGTGCACCTGGGCCGGGGCAGGGGGAGGAGAGCGTGTGCTGCCTCTCCCAGCCCTTGTATTTCACGGCAACATCCAGTTAGGAGTTAAATGCAAATTTGCTTTTCTACACAGAAGGCACTTATACCAACACTCAGTAAACTGGAGTCCACTTCCCTTAGCAGCCGAGCAAATTCTCAGAAAAAGTTACAAACAACAGAAGAGTCTTTGAGATTACTTTAGGCATCCTTTCCAATTTATTTTCAAAAGCGTCTCTTCCCTACGTCTGTGTCTTTGCACACACCCAACACAACCCAGCAGAGTGGGTTTGGCTTTGTATGGGGAAGCTACAACCTGTCACATCAAAAGAAGAGCTCTATTGTACATTCAAAACTCCTCCGAAACTGTGAAATAAATACCCCAGTGATGAGGCAACAAGAGCCAAGGCCAGCCTTCGAAGCCATAGCACCCCAGCTGCGGGCGCTGCTGGCAAATGAGAATAGACACTTTGGAAGACATAAAAAAACAGGAGCCACTAAGGAGTGCTTAAGCGTGATGACTTCCAAGGTCAATGTAACAGAAGAAAGTTTTGTATTGTTTGGAACTATGAGAAATACTCTTTGGGTATCATACAGTGAATGTTATACTAACTTTTCCTTCCTCCCTCTCTCCCTCCCTCCCTCCGACTCTCTCCTCTTCCTTCAGGCTTGGGCGCCATGTTGGCTCTGCCTGAGTATGGTATTAGTCCTCTCACTGGCAGATTAGGCTGCAAAGCAGAACTCTGTCCTAGGGAACAATCTAGTAAGACTCCCTGGAAGACTCAGATACCCCAGGTCACCCAAGAAATGAGGCCATGACGGCGGAGTTGCCTTTTGTGGGACAGAAGTGCAATTCCCCATGTGTCCAGATCATGGGTCACGGGCAGAGTAGGTCACAGTGGGGAGGGAGTGTGACATTGTACCTGGGGACTGCAGGTTCCTGGCTCCAATGGAGAGGTTCCTGGGGAAGCACAACAGCATACCTTTGTACTTTCTCACATCGTGGGCTACAGTACTTCCTTTTTTGTTTTTGGGTCCTGAGACTTATCTTGGAGATCTGTGTATGACAGGTGAATATATGGCCTTACATGTGTTTTAACGAAGTGCTCATTACTGAGTGAAATTTATTATCTTCCACCCATCCTTCTCCCTCCCATCTGTCCTCACCTACTAAATCCTCTTCATTACATTCCAAAGCCATATTTGGCGGGTTCCCATCTCCTCTCTACCCCTACATGGCCCTGACTGAAAAATTTAACTTCTGAGTCTCATCACTGGCATCGGTTAATCTGTTTCACAGGGTCATCATATAAAAGAAATGAAATAACCTATGTAACCCACTCAGCACAAAGTCCACTGTCAGTAAATGTTAATTCTTTTTATCCCCCTTCCAACTTTCTCCCCTGTGTTCCCAACTTGCTCAGACAACTATATTTGACGTGGGTGATAGGCTGCTTTGTCTAAAAATTAGGGACAACTAGCCCTTTAAATTGATGATGAATACTTAAAAGAGAGAGAGAGAGAGAGAGAAGCAGATCTATATGGACTGACAAAGTAACAGAGATAGAAATAAGAGGCACCGCCTTGGGGGACCAGGAGAGTGGGCGATAAGACGGGAATCGTAATGTATTTGCATATGTTTACTCACCAGGGAGTTAGAGACCAGTGGTTTACTACCAAATCCTATCATTTCAAATATTTACAAAGCATTTATCAACTCCCCCCAACCCCATTTTAGAGGGTACTCTTCCAGAAGTTTACCACGCAAGAAACTCACTCTACGTTTAAAGAGATCAAAGGGTGATAAATGGCAATATAACGAGTTGCTGCTACCAAAGGGGGTCTAAATACGACGAGAAAGTACCTAAGAGAGAGGAAACGGGGCACGCTGGTAAAGGATTTGCCTGCTTTGGGTAGATTGTTGAGTGACGGCCAACGTCAGTTTACGTGTAAATTAATAAAATACGTACCCCATGAAGTGTGAAGTTTGGCAGACCTCTGAGAAATTGCAACTGGCAGATAATGAGTTAACACGTACACTGGCGGCAGCCCATTTTTCCTGACCTATTTGGAAATGAAGGCTAAAAGAGAAGATTCTACAAGAAGCAGAGAGAAATTCTAGCTCTTTACCAAAATAGTCTATTACCTGGTCTGTATCACCACCAGGCACGCAATCCACAGACGTACCAGGGAAGGCCGAGCCGGCACGTAAGTCATCCATCACCCCATGGCTCAGCAGAATATTCCCAAACTTCCATGCCCTCGGAGAAAGGAAATGTCCCTTCAACCACATTTTATTGTAAGCCAAGTACACTTTGGGCAAATCAAGAGAAATAATTATTCACGGTCTCCCCTCCCTCAGCAACGTGGTATGGCTTAATCAAAGGCAGACGTGACTGTGGGGACAGAAAGCATGTTAGAATTCTAAGCCAGCCGCAGCCTAGCACGGCTCCTCACCAAGCCGGAATCGGGGGAAAACAGTGAGCAAGACCAGCCAGAAGGTCACCGCACCAGAGGAAGGTGACTCCTCTCCAATGTGAAAAAGAGAGGCGGAGAAAGCAGGAAGCAGCAGCTGTGCTCACGTCTGACCGGGGAGACGGAGCTAAACAGACTGGAGATGTGCTCACACGAGCGGCACGCGTGGGAACGGTGTGAACCACGATGACGATACCGCGGCGGTAAGCGACGGGCCCTCACACACACACACACATCAGAAGTATTTTCTTTTGAGAACTGTCCACAGGAGGTGCCTGGGTGGCTCAGTCGGTTAAGCAGATGCCTTCGGCTCAGGTCCTGCTCTCAGGGTCCTGGGATCGAGCCCCACGTCAGGCTCCCTTCTCAGAGGGGAGTCTGTTTATCCCTATGCCTTTCACTCCCTTGGCTTATGCATTCTCGCTCTCTCTGTCTCTGTCTCTCTCTCTCTCTGTGTCTTAAATAAATAAAATCTTAAAAAAAAAAAAAAAAAAGAATTGTCCACAAATGAAAAGCTATGATTTTTCTCAGCAAATTCAAACCTCTCCAGCCTTCTGCCCGGAAGGCATCATAGGACGAATCCGAGCAAACCTCGTCCCATTTAGCAGCGTGCCAGCTTCAGGTTGGTGGACCTTCATGGTCCCCAAAATGATAGGTGGTGGCATGGTTGCAGCTCTACTCAGCATGCCCGGGGTCGACACCCCCAGACAGGGCGCACCGCCCCCGCCATCCATCTCTGGTTACGACGGAGTAAGGCAAACATCCGCACCAACTGCGTGATGGGGAGATGGTTTCAGATTTTACTCAGGAACGACGGTAGCTTTAATGTTGTTGCTACTAGAGGAGTACAGACTGGCCGGATTTCTGGTCTGTAAAAGGGCCTGGAAGAATGCAGGGTGAGAAGAGGAACTCTACCGAGATTTATGTGTAAATCATGTCAATGCACCAGTCGGGGAATTGGGCGCTTTCATGGGGCTCTCTGTTAGAAATATCTCTACAAGCCTTTGAACTGAGCCCCAAATCCGGAGTTGCTACCATGCACGGTTCTCAAAAACCTACCAGATGTGAAAAACTTCCCTTGAGGAGAAACAACACTTCCCATGCTGCCAATGCAGAGAGAGTCCCATCTCCACACACGGCCCCGGGGTTTCCACCAAGACAAACCCCAGCATTTTTTGCACCTTTCCCATTCCATGAAGGAGGATCTTTTCCTTGGCTGCGGGATCAGTGAGAAGCTGGCAACTGGAAGTTTTTATTTCGTCCACCCAGATTCCCCCTGCAGGCTGTCAGTCTCTGGGGCGGTGACAGAGCACAGTCCTGGGGACCGGGTGGGGATAGAAAAGGATGGAAGTGGTCTCCTGGGACTCCCAGGCTCGCTCTGTAAGGATGAGACGGGTAGGGGCGCCTGGGTGGCACAGCGGTTGGGCGTCTGCCTTCGGCTCAGGGCATGATCCCGGCGTTATGGGATCGAGCCCCACATCAGGCTCCTCCGCTGTGAGCCTGCTTCTTCCTCTCCCGCTCCCCCTGCTTGTGTTCTCTCTCTCGCTGGCTGTCTCTATCTCTGTCGAATAAATAAAATCTTAAAAAAAAAAAAAAAAAAGGATGAGACGGGCAACAACAGTGATTGGCACGGTGGCCTGAGATGATCCTTTCGGAAGAAGGCAGGCAGTTAGCCAAGCCTCGGAGCAAAGGGAGTCTGTAAGAGCCCTCTCGGATCTCCGTGCCTCTGCAGACACTCGCCCCCTGCATTTCATCCGCTCCGAAAACACCTGCTCTTCCTTTAAGACTAAGTCAGGAGTCAGGGTGTCTGCCCAGCTCTTCGCTTCCCGCTCCTTCAAGCCCTTCGGCCTCCGCAAATGCTGTCAGTTACACACGAGCACTTTGACAGGAGAGCTGGGTTTCACACGGGACTTCCAGACCCCAGGCGAGACGAGCCGGTCCCAAGGTGGAAATGCAGACCTCACACTTCCTAGAACAAGGTCCCATTAGCCGAAGGCTATCATGTTGAAAACACATGCTGTGTATAAAAGGTGACTTGTCTTGAAAGTTTTCTTGAAACTAGAAAGACTGTCAGAATTTCAGGTGCTCTGGAGAAGGTGGCTATTTATTCTCCCTAATTCAGATTTCATTTACCCAGAGGTTAGGGCTGCTGACAACCCGGGCATAGAGATAGTCAGGCACCATACATGTCTGGGGGAGTCTTTCAAATTACCTGGAAGTGGCTGGATTGAGGATCTGAGGCATTTAGAGAGGGAAGAGTCTGTTGTGTAGACAGGTGTGAGCCCAGGAAGATGTGTGGTCCTCACACAGGTCCTGACCAACAAAGGAGGAAGAGGTGGAGAGGAGGCAGGAACAGTGTTTGGAAGAGCACGGAATAGCATAAATCAGGATAGATCCCTGGTCAGGCGGGGGTAAGAGCTGCATGAGAGGTGGCTGGGCAGATACTCTGATTTTGCAGGTAGCGCCCCACTCGTGCGAACAGGGGCGATGCCCGAGCGCAAAGGCTACTGATGAAATTTTTCTAGACATCTTACATGGTGCTGCAAAGCTTGACCCTAAGGCCAGACTCCAAACAGGATGTGGAAAAGGGGCATGACAGTTACAGAAACAATAGCAAAAACCATTGGTAAAATCCATGACTTGGATTTAAGATTGAAGGCATGCGGTTCAGGGGTGGGGAGGAGTCTGGACCACAGAAGTCAAGCTGTGTCTCTCATCATAGCGGGGCCGGGTCACAGAGGATGCTATGTGCTACATCCTGAGGTTTGGATAAGCCTGGAAAGGCAGACGGGTTCCACGCCATGCGCCATTTCCTACAGCATCATAGTAACTGCCTGGAGGGCTGTGTCGAGGACCCCAACTCCTCGCTGTCACCTACAGAGCTCTCCAGGCAGGACTCCTGCTCAACTATCTGCCTATGATTCCTCCCTGCCCCTGCTCGCCCCTTGGTTTGGTGAGAGGAAACACGTCACAGTTAGCTCTGTCCCTTATTGGAGCCATTACTGAGGCAATGCCAACCCTGGCGTTCCAGCCCTGAGACACTCAGACAGGGACCGGAGGACCCATCGGTCAGGGAAATTGTACCCCTTGAACACTGGGCGACAGAGGTCCTCATGGAACTGGTCCAAACCTACATTTTAGGACATAATCAAGGTGATAATGAGAACCCTTCAGTCCTACTTAGGTTGCTCCAAGACATCAGACCAAGATTGTAGGAGAGGGAACTGCGGGGTCCCTCCTTCAGCCTCAGCTGTCAAGTGGATTCACCAGGACTAAAAAGGCAGCACTTTCAAAACCCAAGGAATTAAATCAGCGAAATATTAGTGGGTTGTGCCTGAAGGTAAAATCGAACGCTTAATATTTGTCTGTCGCACACCAAAGCAAATTACACAAAATAACTCAAAATGAAATATTTAATTAGCTGCTCTGAAATGGATTTGTTCTCAAACCATTAATCTAATTAACACACACAACTTCCCTTTTGCAGCACTTGCCTTGTTTATGTATGAGGCCAACACACAGCTCACATTTGTCTCCTTATGTATATTGTATCACCAAGAGCCTCCCCTTACAGTACAGACTCTTTTCTGCCCCCCTGCCTCCCGTGTTTGTGGGTAACATTCATTATCCACAAAACAAAATGAAGAAATTGCTTCAAATGAGAAACATTTGCTGTTGCAAAGTGCACGGAGAAGGGGCGATTTCTCCAGCATGCACTGCAGATGTGGCAGCTGAATGCATGTGCACATGCAAACTCGAAATGAACAGCCCACGTCAGCGTGACAATTATCCGTTGCAATATGTTCTGTTTCAAATAATCAAGTCAGGAAGCTCTGGAAAGGGGGAGAAAAAAAAAAAAGATTGTCGTTTTGTTCTTTTAAAATATTTCAGCTTATGGACTCTACCTGCTTCCTGATAAATTTGACATTATTGAAAAAATACTGTAATAAATTTAGAAACAAAAATTATTCCCCCTGAAAAATTATGTAAGTAGCATTTTGAAGGCAGCAAGAACGAACGGTATTGGCGACAATACCGGTACGATACTGCCATCTAGAGGAAACTATGCAAAGCTACAGCCTTTTTATTTTTCTGATCATTTTTTTTCCAAGCATGTAAAATTAACAAAATAAAGGGGTTTGAGGGTCTGATAATGACAGGAAAAGGAGGCTCGGTTTGTTAAATAATGAGATCCTTACTATTCTTACATGGGGGAGGAAAAATGTTTATCTATCCTTCATAAGCTCTTCCAGCTGGTCTAAGAATTAAATTGGCGTGAGACAGAGTAAGAGGAGAAAATCAAATTTAAATGCTGTATGTACCTGAATCCTACACACAGGAGACATTCAAAGACAGAAAGGTAAAATGACGGATATATGCCATGGGATCGGGGTCTGGGGCTTCAAAGTGGAGGAGGATACTTCGTGGGACAAGAAGAGGAGAAGACGCTTCATAATTAGATATTTGCCCTGCCATACAGCTGCATCGCTCAAATAAAACTTATCTCTGCTGATAACGCTCATTCTGGAAAGGCCCCCAATTTAGACTCCTGTAGGCAGTTCAGGGAGGGGCACAGCTTCTCTTTGAGACTGTCGGGTCTCAGTCGCCTTCAGCTCATGAATACTCACACGCCAAAGTGGCACAGTTTGGGGACATGTAGTCAGAACCCCTTTTGTCCCACCTTTGAAGCTTTTTAGAGGTTTCACAATCTGGAAGCTAAGTTGGTGGATTGCTCCGTATCTCAAGGAACCGGTCTCAAGAAGAGGTCAGTTCAGTGAAAGAGCTGTCTCCTTTCAGGAGGGGGTCCTGCAGATAGGCTCCCAAAGTGAGGTCTATGTCGTGCCAGCAATCAGGTCATTAATAAGAGGCACGTTTTATGGAAATGAAAGAAAAACAAAGGTCGATGGTTGGAGCAAATTATAAACCCAGCGTCTAAATCCTGAGCGCTGCCAACGAGAAGATTTCTAGACGTGAGGCTTGAAGTGCCTTCAGACGAAAGAGGGCAGAGAGGGCGGTTCCTGGTTTGCAGTCTGAATATCTGGTGACCTTTCTGAGGGGACGATACAGAAATAGGCACAAAGACTGTGTAAAGAGACAGGCTGTCAGGCCAACTTCTCTGAAGTTTCTATCAAGTTGTCCAGTTTCAACTTGCATGGCTTCAGGAAAAAGGACAGCCTTACTTCTTGATGATTCCAAGTCAGGTGAGGGAAAATGAGACACATTAGTCTGGACAGTCATATAGGCAGGTGTTCAAGGCAAGCAGAAGAATTCCGGATCCAGTCCAGGTTGTAGGTAAATGACAAATTCTCGAGGAAAGTTCATGAGAAGTAGGGTCCACAAAAGTGTGGCTAAAACATAATGTTTCTCTCTAAAATCACTCTCATTTCCACCAAAAAGAGCCAAGTGAAGACTAATTTGTTTGTAAAATAAGTCATTTTAGTAGCCTGATTATAGGAGTGCTGCAAGAATAGCAATGAGCCATACCTGCTCCTTTGAATCTGCTTTGTTACCGTTCTTCCTAAGGAATTTGAGATTGAACATTTAAAGGCCCCTCAGGGCAGGAAAGCCAAGTCGAGGAATTGCCGTCAGATTTCACCTGCAATACCCTATATTTTGGGTGAATTCCTCTCTTCTTGAGGACCCCCAAATATCCTGAGTTTCCTGCACTTTCCTTACATAGGCTGCTGGGAACCCTAATAACAAGGTACCAGGCTGTTTTTCTAAGGGGATCCATTGACTCCATAGAGTCGACCTTAGTTCTTTAAAGCTCTGGTCTTGGGGTACCTGGGTGGCTCAGTCGGTTAAGCGTCTGCCTTCAGCTCAGGTTGTGATCCTGAGGTCTTGGGATTGAGTCCCATATTGGGTTCCCTGCTCAGCAGGGAGTCTGCTTCCCCAGAGTCTCTCCCTCTGTGCTCTCTTTCCCTCTCTCACTCTCTTTCAAATATATAAAATCTTAAAAAAATAATAATAATAAAGCTCTCTGGTCTTTTCTGAGTCTACACACGTCTCTCAAATATGACGTTCCAATCAAAGCCTTGGTAATATAAACAATGTTTCTAATTACGCCTTGTTACAAGAAAAACAGACTCTTACTGAACTATCGAACTTATTGAAATAACTATATTGCCATGAAAATAAGAATACTCACTGAGAGTTTTTGAATTCTGGAGGGATCAGGTAGGAAGAAAAAGATAAATGTTTCATATTTGCTTACAAAGGTATATTTCATCAATTGTTCTAAGTCACAGACAGCTCAAGAGAAGTTTCCTTAAATCCGGAAAAGTAAACATTAGAGAACGAGCAATATTTCAAACAAGAGTCATAAGAATTATAATCACCCTCTTCCATTCATTCAGTCCCATGTTATTAATTCCAGTTCTGCTTAAATCCAGTTTTCTTACTAATTCTAGAAATTCCTACCCAGTTCAGTTTTGTGATCTTAAGGTTATCAGAAAGCTGTATTTGTTAAAAGTTCTTTCCATCAATCTCTGTGAAGAGGAAGAAATTCTGCGGGGACACGTGTAAAATCACCTGCGTTAAAACAGCAACCGTACATGACAAAAGACTTTTTAAAAAATGTCCATCGTTAGAAGTCTGATGAGAAGTCGTTATAACGGAACTGACTAGGAAATTTGGTTATTTCTGTGAAACACACATTTTAATTGTTTTTATTACAATCATAGATAAAATACCAGGACATATCAGAAGTTCAAGAATCTTATACAATTTCTAGAATACTTACAATGTATACCTACACAAATACAATCTAAAGAAGGCTTAGTATTATTTCTTACTTGACAATGTTTCCCATGTCATTTAACATATCAGATACACCTAATTAGTTTAACAAATCCTTTGGAATGTTCCAGGCACCCTTCTGGAAAAATCTTAAATGTTTCTTGTAGGTCAAAAGCCTTTATTTAGAATTAGATTTGGGGAAGTTTGTAAAAAAAAATTTTTTTAAAGGTTTTAAAGCACTTGGTCCCATAGGATTATAGGTCATTGTGAAATAACACTTAGTTATCTATTTAACCAAAGCGACAATGAGAGATTTTAAAAGGAAATAAGGTTACATAGTTGTTAGCAAAACTTAGCTCTTCTAATACTGAGAGGATTCAGTTTTGTTAAGTAAACAAAAACCTGATAAACACAGGAAATTATTTTAGCAAAACACAGAATCTTTGTGTTTTAGGTGGATAGCTTTAAAAGGCAGAAAGGCCTTTACAATTGTATCAAGAGCAGATTGTCCTTTTAACACGTGAAAGAAAACTGACTCCTGGGGCGCCTGGGTGGCTCAGTAGGTTAAGCATCTGCTTTCGACTCAGGTCATGATCCCAGTGTCCTGGAATCAAGTCCCCTATCAGGCTCCTTGCTCAGCAGGGAGCCTGCTTCTCCTCCCGCCTGCTGCTCCCCCTGCTTGTGCTCTCTCTCTCACTCATAAATAAATGAATAAATGACAAATAAATGAAAACTTAAAAAAAAAATGAACTCCGAGCTTATTTTTAAAACCCTTGTAACACCCTTATAACAGACTCACTCATTCTTACCCAGTCTGATCACACGTCAAATTCCTTTCCCAAGACTCCTTTTTCATAAACCTTCTATGACTCTGGTTCATCCTTGGTTCTCTTTGCCATTTTGAAATAACCAACTAAGACAAAATTACTTTCGTTTCCCTAAACAAAAATGCATCTCCATTCCTCACCTCTTTTTGTACAAAAAATCCACGACTTAGTTTTCCACCCTATAGGGTTGTTTCCCTTATTATTTTCTAGTAGCTTTAATTACAAATATTAATTAGAATTCTTAACTTCTAAAAACTTTTATTTCTAGTGGAAACTAACAAGTAAGCAATTGTGAACTCTTACACCAGCATTCTTTAGATTGGCAAATTTATTAATACATTTCACAATTTCTAAAAAGGTGTGCTTTCTCATGGTACTTTCAATAAAGCACAATACATATTAACCAATAGACCCAAATTTACCTTCAGCTTCCCCGTCATAAGAAGACAAAAGTTGGCAAACTTAGATTTCTTTAGCAATTAATGTTTCAGTATTTTTTCTTATTTGGGAATGACCTAGACATACAAAGGATTTTCATCATTGAGGATAGAAGTTACCAAAGAGATTTGAGGAATTATTAAGCAGACCTGAAAAACATTTTGGTTCATTTTCATATTTCTTGAGTTTTCGAATAGCCAATCCTTATAAGTACTTGCTTTCAAACCAACTGAATAAAAGTCTTTACAAATTAATTTTGGCAATACCATCCATAAAACATAAATACCACCCAAAAATTCACTTATAAACTTTTATCTTACATCTGCTTAGTTCATTTGTTTTTAATAATTACGCTTGAATTAATCACGAAAATTTCATAAGATATTAAATAGCTGACCATCAACTTCAGGTTCTCGTTCTTGCTGGCAAAGTCTGTAACAGAGATAACAGGAGCTTATTTGACTTTTAGTAAATCTATGTAAATAAAGGTATTCGATTTAATGCTGATAACTCTAAAGACATGCCTATTTTAATTAAACCAACAGACTTCAATTAGCCTTTATTTATCAAAGATTAATCCTAGATTACATGAACCTGAAAAACACTTTGGTTAGTTTTCATATTTCTGAGAGTTTTCGAATAGCCAATCCTTATAAGTACTTTCTTTCAAACCAACTAAATAGAAGTCTTTACAAATTAATTTTGGCAATACCATCTGGAGGTAGAAAAATATCACACACCCGCCACGTATATATATAGACATAGATGAACAGATGCAGAGGTCTTACAGTTCCTAATATTTGTGGAGCTTTTTCTTTTGTCCAAATTCCCGTTACTTCCTCTCTTATTTTTTTCCCCTTCTGATAAGAAACCTCTCCCTATAGTTGGCATTTCAAATAATGGCTCTTAGGTCCCAAAGAAGATGTGGATAGAAAATCTTTATCACAAAGTCACAGAGAAAGTCTGCAAGTTTCTCTGAGAAGGACTTTGGTTTCCTAAGGACAATACTTATAAGCCTCTTAAGATAAAGAGGGGAGGTTTTGGGATTGACACTGAATTTTTTCAGGGCCATATTTCTAGTTCTGCAAAGATTTGTAAAATAAGGACAATTATTTTTAATACTCAAGGAATTAGGGATGTGTTTCTTTCCTTCTGGGTACATAGGTTTATTCTAACCTAGGGGGAAAAGGCTTTTAAAAATTCTGTTATGCTTAGGGGGTCTGGGTAGCTCAGTCAGTTAAGCATCATCCGACTCTTGATTTTGACTGAGGTCATGATCTCAGGGTTGTGGGATCGAGCCCTGTGTCGGGCTCCACTCTGGAGTGGAGTCTGCTTGGGATTCTCTCTCCCTGTCCCTCTGCCCCCCGCACTCATGCTCTCTTTCTCTCTCTTAAATAAATAAAATCTTTTTTAAAAAATTAAATATTTCTATTATGCTCTAAATATTAGCTTCCAATATGGCCAACTTTTGATTACAGACTTACTCTAAAAAAAAAAAAAATCTTTTAAGTATCTTCTCAGTTTCCAGCTAGGACAAACGCTAAATATTTCTGGCAGTATTAAATAACCCCCACCTTAAGAGGGGTCCTCCCAGAGGGTACAAAGGATACTACCTTTCCAAGATCCAGTCACTCCCAAAGATAGCCAAAAGAAAGAGCTGATAGCCTGCACGTCCTGGGCAGGCAAAGTGAGACCAGCGGGAAGGCCATAGCTATCCCAGGACAGAACAGATCAGTAACCAATGGGTCTGGATTTGAAAAGGAAAGGGCATCATGAAATTTTATTTTCCTTTCCTATCAGTCCCTGAACACTGGCTTTCAGCTAATCGTTTGCAGGAAGGTTTAGTGGGAATTCTGGTCATCTGTTTCCTCTATGGGGTGGGAGGATGGTGCCTGATTTATGAATGGCCACTGATCTAATTCATCTCTAAATATGGTAGAATCTTCTGAAAAGTTCTGCTGCTGTCCACGGGACATGAGTTCCTTTGACGAGAGTGTAGGATATGCCTGCAAAGGACATTGTATAGGAAGGCTTGTAGCTGGCAGGGCCCAATTACAGAGCCCAGCAAAGCGAGCTCCACAGCCTGTCCCAGGCTTCTCTGCAAAATTCACTTCCTGACTTTCAGTATTTATAGGGGCAACCAGTATACTTTAGGCCTAAGAGATTAGTCTAGAATGTTCTCTGTAAATCTTATAGGAAAAACTGGAAGTTAAAATAGGCAAATGGGGCCAGATTTTGGGAAGGGGAATTTACTTTGGATTTAATTTTTATTCTAATTTCTGTTTTTTCATCTACAGGAGTCCCTAAGGCTTGTCATTATATTTCTTTGTGTCCTCTTTTTAATTTGGTCTCTCCACAGGTGCCAATAAATCATTTAGGATGAGGGTTCTCTAAATTTATTTTCCTCTCAAATATAGCCAATTCAAAGGATCCATCCTGCGGCCACTGCCAAGTAGGATCTCTCAATAGTGACTCAGACCAGTAGGCCTTTTTATGGCTTAGCCAAAAACCACAAGAGGCATCCCATAAAAGAAAGCCAAATGCGCAGCCTTCCCTAGATCTAGAAAGTTCACTCTCAAAAACAGTCTAAGAGCCGGGGTGGCTCAGTCGTTAAGCGCCTGCCTTCAGCTCAGGGCGTGATCCTGGAGTTATGGGTTCGAGCCCCACATCAGGCTCCTCTGCTGGGAGCCTGCTTCTTCCTCTCCCACTCCCCCTGCTGTGTTCCCTCTCTCGCTGGCTGTCTCTCTCTCTCTCTCTCTCAAATAAACAAATAAAATCTTAAAAAAAAAAACAGTTTAAGAAAACAAAGGCCTTCATTGCACAGGTGGTAAGGATGGTGTAGTGTAGTTTCCCACGACGAGAGATGCCTCCAGTCACAGACCCACGGGTCTGGGATACCAAGCAGGAGCTACGGGAATGGGAGTTTTCCAGCAACAGCAAACCAAGGAAGGTTGAAACAACAAGGGCCCCTTATGGACAGGGACCCCTCATGACAAACTCCTCAGAGAACAGGCATGGCCAAAGACAATGCTGCTTGGAACTCCAGTCTAGTAAATAGAGAGTATTTTCACTGATCACAAAACCAAGCTCTCAGGTCATAGAACAAGATGAAAGAAAACCTCCTTTGGTTTTCTGATATGTACATAAGAGCTTTGACCTAGCCTTCAGTCTCTCAGAACCAAACTAATACCTCTCAACCTGTGCCCCCGGATTTTGCAGCTTTGGCTTGGAAGACGTTCCTTAGCAACAGCTTTTACCTCATGTTCACGTTAACCTGTAGCAAATTTTGTCTAAACAGATGCCCTGTGGGGACCCTGAACTCACCAGTCCGTGAGGCGAGCTCGAACAGCAGTCTTATGGGGCCTATGCCTGTGTCCTGCCCTATGGTTTCCTTGCTTATGACAAACAATACAAGAGACAGGGACAAGGAAATACAGTGACCATCTCTGGGAGAAAAAGGATCACCTGGTCACCAAGAGAGAAGGAAGTAGTTCCACAAACACTTTCTCCTGCTAATCGAAACTTCGAAAAGAAAAAGAGGACTTTCACCGCTGCTGCCCCTGTCATCGGCAGATAGAGATTCTAGAGTCTGACGTGATGAGAATTCTTACTTTTGGAGCTCTTCTCACAGGTCCCAGGAACTTTCTAGCGCATCAGCTTTGGGGTGAGCTGCGAGCCTCTAAGTGAGTTCTCCTGGCTGGTTTGCCAAAACTGTTGGTGAGGAGCAATTTTTATTTACCCTTCAAAGGTTCTTCTGGCTGGTCTAAGAATTGAATTGGCATGAGACAGATGAGCAGAAGAAAATCAAATATATTGTTGTAGGTACATGAGAGTTTCAAAGATAGAAAGGTAAAATAATGTCTATATGCCACCCTGAGGTAAGAAATGGGATCGGGGTCTGGGGCTTCAAAGTGGAGGAGGATACTTCACGCTGGGACAGTAAGAGAAGACGCTTCATAATTCGGTATTTGCCCTGCCATACAGATGGGTCGCTCAAATAAAATTTATCTCTGCTAGGAACGCTTATGCTGGGAAAGACCCCAGTTTAGATTCTTCTAGGCAGATAAAGGAGGGGCAAACATTTCTTATAGCTCACTGTGTCTCAATTGCCTTCAGTTCAAGATCGTCCATACACCAAAGTGATTTTGGGGAGACTTGCTCTGAACCCCTTTACTTCTATGCCTTAAATCAGAGCTCTCCAAACTTGTTTTTACTTCTCCAAACCCTAGGGGAATGGTGAGGTTGAAGAGGGGTGTGGGACTGCTGACCAGAAAGATGAGTCGCGGGCTCTGAGGGCTGCCGGAATGAGTGAGAAGGCCTGGGCTCGTTCACGCCTGGCCTTCCTTTTTGGTTCTTGGTTGTTTGAGGAAAGCTGAAAATTGGCATTTGTTTGTGAGATCTCCAGATACTTTGTTTGGGCAACTTTTAGAAAATTATCTTGCCGTCTGAATAAAACATGTCTGAGGGCCAACTCTGGCTCAAAGGGCAGCCGGTGTGTGGCGCTTGGAATGGAAGAGAAAATACTGTTGAGTGTGACTACTGACCGAATGAGAAAGGAAGAGAGAGGTTGCAGGGGTGTTAACAGCCTGGAAATGTATACAGTGAAATTTTGCGCTCTACCCAGAAATTCCGGTCAAGTAGGAATACAAGATTCTAGCATAACATTCGCTTCAGCTTTCCAGCTCTGTAATTCGTAGTCTTCTGTGATATAGAACTTAATGAAATATGCACAGTCTTCCATGTACAAATGCAATGAGCTACTTTCCCGGCCCCTCATGCAGCTAAAAGTGTCCGTAATGTTGACCCATGAGTGTGTTAGGCCCGTCCTTTCTCCTAGCCTGGGTTACAGCTGAGAAATCTCCCCCAGGAATTGTGAGCCAGGGAATGGAAGACACAATGGGAAAGAAAGGAAGAGCACTTAGGGTAAAAGGTGCCAAAGGCAGAAACTGCCAAAGAAAGCAGGAGCTTTTGTTCCGATATTGTTTTTAAATAATTGCAATAAAGAAGCTAACAATAAGCCATGGGGCCACAATGTCACATCGCAGAAGAGAGTAAAACAAACAAACAAGAAAACCCCAGCTCTGTGTGTCTCTGTGGAGCAAACACATGTTTGCAGGTAGCGAGCACGATACCAGGCGGGTTGGGACGCTGTCCTGATTTGCACTCTTCAGCTGACGTGTACCTGAATGTTCTGTGCTTCCCCTCTTGATGAAATCATCGCAGACCTACACTATCCCAGAACAAAGAGAACCATGACATATGTTGCAAAATGTATGTAGCTGATCTCACTTACTTTTGATAGAGAAGTAAGGGACAGACATCTCAACTATGTGTACAGGAGACGGCAGCGGAAGTGATCAGTGCAGGCGAAGGGAGTGCATCCCTTTCCAATTTTCCTTTCTTTACTGATCTGTTTTTGTCTTCTTACTCCACCAACTTATGAAAACAAGGTATTAAAATCAATTGTAATTGTGGATTTGTCTAGTTCTTAATTGTGTTTTTGTTTCATGTATTGTGGGTGTACATATGTGTGTATACATTTTATTTTACTTTATTATATATATATATATTATATATATAATATATATATATATATTTGGTAATGTCTACACCCAACATGGGACTTGAACCCATGGCCCTGAGATCAGGAGTCGCATGCTCTCGAGACTGAGTCAGCCAGGTGCCCTCTGTTGCATGTATTTTAAGCTCTGTTATCACGGGCATCCACACATCATTAGGGCTTCCGAGCCTTCTTGGTGAATTAAGTCATCATCATGACATGTCCCTATTTATATGTAATAACAACCCGTGTCTTTTTTTTTTTTTTAAAGATTTTATCTATTTATTCAACAGAGATAGAGACAGCCAGCGAGAGAGGGAACACAAGCAGGGGGAGTGGGAGAGGAAGAAGCAGGCTCATAGCGGAGGAGCCTGATGTGGGGCTCGATCCCAGAACGCGGGGATCACGCCCTGAGCCGAACGCAGACGCTTAACCGCTGTGCCACCCAGGCGCTCCAACAACCCATGTCTTGACGTCCCCTCTGTGTGAATTGAGAGAGGTGCAGCAGCTTTCTTACGCTTTACTATTTCACCGTACCTCAGTTTCCCTCCTGTCATTCAAAACACATGTATACATACATTTACACGCACTTAAATTTCCTCGTTTATAAATAGCATATATTGAGTCTTACATTTTTATCCAGACATTCTCTGCCTCTTAAATGAAGATTTCAGTCAATTCACATTAAGGAATTAACATGATTGTGTGTAATTCTACTCTCTTAGTATCTGTTTTCTATTTTTCCCATCTCTCTTGTTTGTTTTCATTGTTCCTCCATTGCTCTTTGCTTATTTTATCTTAAATCAATCAGATCCCATGTATATTATTTGTTACTTCCATTGAGGTTTGAGCTCTGTCTTGTTCCTCGGAATGGCTGCTCTAGGGATTGCGGTATTCGTCCTTACTTCTCGCGTACCACAGAGAGCTAACAAACAGCCACTTCGTGTGACGGGTAAGATGCTTTCAGGAGTGTAGTTCCATTCTTGTCCTCTGTGTTACTAGTGTCATAGATTTTAATTCCAAAACATAATGTTACCTTTCCTTTAAGGTATTTTATATTAAAAAAAAAGCATTTTATATTTATCCATTTATTCACCATTTCCAGTGCGTTTCATTGCCTGATGCATATCTGAGTTTCCACTGATATCATCACTCTTTAGGCTAAAAAGAAACTCCTTTAGCATTTCTTGTAGTGCAGGTCTGCTTGCCATAAATTTTCCGTTTTTATTTATCTGACAATCTTTCTTTCATTGTAATTTTGGAAGGATATTCATGCGAGATAGAGAACTCTTGGTTGGCAGGCTTTTCCCCCCTTCTTCCAAAATGTTAAAGCTGTTGCTCCATTGTCTTCTGGTCTTCATTGTTTCTTGTGAGAATTATTTGTCAGATGCATGACTGTTCCTCTGTAAATATTGGTCTTTTTTCCCTGGCTGTCTTTAAGATTATCTTGGTTTTCGGAAGGATTACTATGATGTGTCTAAGTGTGGTTTTCTTTGTACTCATTTAGGATTATGGAGCTCTTAGATGAGTAATTATTTTTCTACCAAACTTGGGAAATTGTCAGATATTATTTCCTCAAATATTTTTCTACCTTATTCCTTCTCTTTCTTGGACTCTTCATAGACAGTCTAACAATCTCCCATAGGCCACTGAGGGGTCTGTTCCTTGTTTCCATCTTTTTTATCTTTCTTCCTTGGATAGGACAATTCTTTTGCTCTCTCTTGAAGCTTACTATCCTAGTATTTTGAAGTCTCCACTTTACTGTTAAACTCATCCAGTAAACTTTTCATTTCCAATATCATAACTTAGTTTTAGAATTTCCACTCGGTTCCTTTTTATAGTGCCCATTTCTCCACTGAAATTTCCCATCTGCTGACTTATTGTGTACATCTTTTCCTTTTAGTTTCTGAACATACATACAACGGCGGTTTTAACAACATCTGGATTCTATCAACGTCTACTTCTATTGACCGGTCATTGTTTCCTTGACCTAGGTCAAGGAAATTTCTCATGTGTCTGGCAATGTTTCATTGTATGCTAAACATTGTGAGTGATATAAGGAGTCTGGATTATGTTGTTTTCTTTGAAAAAGGCTAGTTTTGTTCTGCAAAGCAGCTAATTATTGGCAAATTTCCTTACTCTGGATTTTTTTGTTTTTCTTGTTAGGGTGGTTCTATTTCAAATTTATTCTTCATCACAGGATGAAGCCTTTATTATAGGGGGGCGGAAAATGTCTGTAAAAGACCAGGCAATAAATATTTTAGCCTTGTGAGAATATACG
This sequence comes from Ursus maritimus, assembly GCF_017311325.1. Classification (NCBI taxonomy): domain Eukaryota; kingdom Metazoa; phylum Chordata; class Mammalia; order Carnivora; family Ursidae; genus Ursus; species Ursus maritimus. The sequence goes on from NW_024426996.1 coordinate 61,209,422, forward strand.
GTGTCTGTCTCCCTTTTCCTCTCTTTCTTTTCTTCCTCCTTCTCCTCACCCTCTACCTCTTCCTGCTGCTGCTACTGCTGCTTTTTAACAACCTTTTAGAAAATGTAAAAAACAAAACAAACCATTCTTAGCTCATGCACTACACAGAAACAGGCCACAAGCCAGATTTGGCCGTAGTTTCCCAACCCCTGATCTGGGGCATGCTTCCTGCTCCCAGATGTGCTTTATGAGATCTCAGCTAATGAACACATTCCATTCTGGATTGGCCAAAATTCAATGTCTCACAGCACTGCACAACTGCTGGCCCATCAGTAGCCATCCTTTCCTAAGCCTTACAAAGCCTCACCCTGTGTATGTACCACCCAGCTCTCACCTAAGGACCCACAAGAAGTCCCTATGAGTCATCACACCAGACTATAGCCCAAAAAGTGCCCCAGGAAGAGAGCTGGCTGGCTGTGTGGTTCGCTTGGTGTTCTCCCCTTCTCTCGAAGAATAGCCTGACATTCCTGGAAACGAACTTCCTCCTACCTCATATATATTGACCTGCTTTACATTGCTGATGGCAGATAAGTCACTCCATCAGGGTCAGAATGGAAGTCCCAATAAGCTGCAGTGTAAACAGATTGAGTTCCCTTTTCAATGATTCTGAGCCCTACGGGTGGAGATGTCCAGGGCAGATGATGAGAACGGGCCAGATTTACAAAAATACGATTTGCTACTATAGGACACTTGATCTCAAATCAAGAGAGAGGAATTTCTCAGAGAACACATACAATGGATAAAAGGGCAAAGGATTGAGTCAAGGGGAAAAAATCAAGGTGACAACTACCTGGGAGCTAAAATGAAGATCTGTCAAGTGAAAGGAGCAGCTCAGCCCTCCCTTAGCTAATTTTTGCTTCTGAATTATACACTTCAGGAATGTCCCGAAGAGTCAATGTCCTCACTGTCTATAATAGTTCCTATCCTCACTGATCCAAATCTTATAAAATATTTATTCACAACATCACCCGTACAGATGACTTTGCTCTCCTCCGTTCTAATATTGTTGACTCCTGTAAAAAAAAAAAAAAAAAAAGGCCACCATCACTCAATCTTGCCACCAACTTCTGGCTTTCCTGTCATGCTTACCTGAAGACTTTGCTATAAGCTACAGGCTAAAAGTAAGTGTTCAACAAAGATGCACATCTTCAGAACCTCAATTAAAAGGGCAAGTTACTCTTACCTGTTGATAGTGGATTCATAGGTACAGACTTCCAAGTGGCCATCCCTTGGACAACTGCTGAATATGGCAGGGGCCTGAGTCATGATTTCCAGGACTCTCTGAGTCCAGAAGCATCAACCTTGTAAAAGCAGACTGCAGGTACTCACTCCAGGCAAAACTGGTAGAAATAAATTCCTTGGGTTTGGTTTTCAAGCCACAGAACATGAGTGCAAATAAGAGCAATAAAATTTCTCTGGAATAATAGAGCCAATTGAAAATATAACACTGGATTCCGTGGACTCCAACAGAGGGTAATTTTTTTCTGGCCACAGTACTTTAATACCACACGGCACTAGATTTGTTGACCATACTTCAAGGAAATGTATGTGTATATTAAACTTCTTGCTGCACCAATGTTAATGAGTTAATGAATCAGAACAAAATAAAATGAGACCAGCTTTAGTGATCCAGAATAATCCTCAGGGATTATTTATGATCACAAGGAATGGCTGTTATAGAAAAAGTGTCCAAAACCTGGAAGTGGGCAAAGAGATTTCTGCCTGTCATTTCCGTGTTGTGTGAACAGTGACCAGTAGGCCTGTCCAGAGTTATTCTCATTCTCTAGGATTGTGCACCTTTATTTACTATTTGGGATATTTTTCAACTGAGTAAGGATACATGCTAACTCATGAAACACTGACAGATACACATGTACGTTATTTTTGTTCAATGTGAATGAAGATGACATTTGTTCCTGGAGAGACACTAATGAAAATATCATCACCCATACGTTACAGTTTATTTTTACATAATTTAGCAATCTCCTTCTAGCATGCTTTTAATGATTTTGTATACCTAGCCTTTTCAATTTTCTTTGAACTAGCTTTACCCTTCTACCGAATCCTTCATTAATTAGTTTAATAAACCTTTGACATAAACCCATTTAAAAAATTAAGTATATAATCATTGACTACCTTCCTAGATGCTTGGGTAAGATATGTATGAAAGCTAGAGAGAGTTATGGGATTTTTTTTTTCTCTTAAGATAACAAAGATTTGAGCCTGTTTCACAATTTTTAAAAATGCCACAGCAAGAGAGATGGTAAAGATACTTAAAGAGGAAGCAATGAGTCAAGTCCCAAGAAAGGCAGGAAAGCACAAAATTCAAAAACAGAAATGGCTGGATGACTCTTGGTTAGAAAAATAACCAACTTTTCCTCTGATGGTGGAGAAAGGAGGAAAGGATAGTTGTACACATACATAATTTTGTAGGTCCAGGGACAAGAAGTTAAATAGGCCGTGCGTTACTGAGCCTGAGGGCTTGGTGGCGTGGTGGATGGTGTGAAGGCAACGTAAGGACTTGAGTGGTCACAGGTAGACGTGGGGAAGGGGGCCTGTTTGGAAAACCTGGAAGTCAGAGCTGAAAAGGGAGTTAGGCGGCTCTGCTAATCTCTATGTGGGACTTCTGGTGGGGAAACCGGGGACATGTGGGAGCAGGTTCCAGGCGATTGTCGAGATGTGTTGTGAAATTCTGGGAGGAGAACACAAGAAGAAAGGCAGGATGTGATTGATGACCATAAAGGAGATGGTACCAGAGACGAGGCTCCGTGACAAGGAGCCAGCCCCAGAGAGGCACAGGGAGAGGACAAGGATGGAGTCTACAAGGGCACAGTCCCTGATGATGACCAGATTTCACAGTGTGAGCAGCACTGCTGTCTGACATCCAGGTAATTAGGGGTCTCACTTCTACCTCTCAAAAGACTTTGGGGTGGGGGCTCAGGACAGGCTGCTAAGTGTGACTTCATGGAGGAAGAGAAATGTGACACCAGGCTCTCACATGCTGGTTGAGTAAGTTCTTTCTCATCAGGACAGGCTTGACCTACCCCAGATATGCCATGTGCCTGAGGGCTGAAGATCACAAGGAAGGGGGCGAGGGTGGAGACACCGAGAGGTGCCTGGCGCTGCGGTGGGCGCTCCACACACATCGTCTAATTCTCACAACAGAATGAAGGAGGCATTCACGTCTGGACTTCACAGATGAGCTAACAGGCTCCCGGAATAAGTTATTTATGCAATATCAGAGAGAGGAAACATGAGGGCTCATACTCAGAGCTATCAAGACTCCAAAGTCCATTTTCTTAATTACAACAGTATATAGTCTCCCAAAGTGTAAAGAAATCAAACAGGACTCAGGAGGTGGAGAGATGTGGGAAAAGGCACTAAATTTCTCAAGATGTACATTCAGGCATCTTGTTTTTTTTTTCCAAAGGTGGGGGGAAGCACCTGGTACCCGAACAGAGTTGCCCTTTTATAGGCAGCAAAACTGCACGTACCAATGTCCATATGAAGAAATTAAGATACAAATACTAGAATCCATAAAACAAACAAACATCAGAAATACAACGAAGAACCCAGGGCCTTTGCACATGCTGTGCCCAATTGCTCTGATGTGATGCTGCTTTCAGGGTGCTTGTACGACTCTATCCCTCACTTCCTTCATGTTGTTACCCTAAGGCCAGCTTGCTCACCGTGGTCTTCCCTGAGTACTCACTGGAAAATTGCCACCCGCCCCCTCAACCACCACCACCTGGATACTCCTTATTACCTTCCTCTAACATGCTACAGATTTCCTTTGTTGACTGTATCCCCCACTAGAATGGAACCCCCTTGAGGGCGGGTCTTTTGTCTGTTTTGTTTACTACTGTATTCTCAGCATCTGGAATGGTTTCTGGCACATGGTAGAAACTCAAAAGATTTTAAGATTTATCTCAGGGTCAAGCAAGTGCCCAGTGACGCCCCTGCCTCCACCCACACCTCTGCCCTGGAGAACAGAGTTGCCCGGGAGAGGTAGGCATGAGAATTCACCTTGTCCCTGTGGCAGGTGTTTCTAATTACTTACTCGAAGTCCGTTTCATCCTTCTTTCTTATCAGTAGAACCTGGTTGTGTTTGAGGGCAGCAGCATACATGCATCCATACGGACACACATGCATGAAGCATCATTACACACATAAATGCAAAATCATTCTATTTCCCAGCCTCTCCAGCTGAGGATGCCCACGTGGCATAGCTCTGCTCAAGGAGCTGAACAAGGCGGTTGCTGGGGAAGGCTTCCTGCAAACCTATTCACAGGGAGTAGGGTCAACGGGTGCCACCATGTTGCCCTTGCCCTTCTTGCCTGGCGCGTGAAGTGATGCCGGAGATGACGCAGGGCAGGTGAGTGGGGAGGGGAGGAGCCCGTCTCTGCTGGCATCACAGAGCCACCGTGCTACCTTGGGCCAGCCAGGCATCTGAGGAAAACTAAACCGCGAATTTTTTGAGCCACTGGTTAGTTGTGTTTTCTGTCACTTAGAACCGAATGCAATCCTCTTCGAACGTCTGAGGTCAAAATTGTGCCTCCCACTTTCCTCCCCTTCAAATCTGGGCCTTGCGATCCACTTGTGGGCCAGGGAGACGGGCTTGGCACCCATCCAGCAACCACACGGAAGCTGGCGGCTTGCTCAGCAGTGCTGCCCGTCACAGCAGGGCCAACAGTGTGGAGTAGGAGGGAGTGAAAGTCAGAAAATGTGGGGTTCTCTTGAATTTCTCCAATGGGGGGAAGAAAAAAGTCCCAGAGAAAGTGGAAGGAGGGAATGGGGCATTCCCCAAATGTGGAGGAGATGAGAGCAGTCCCTCGGTTTACAGGCCAGGAATAAAATGCAGAGATGGAGTAAGTGTTCCCTGATACAATCAGAATCAGCCCAGGGAGATTTTCAAAAAATGTCGGTTCTGAGTCTCTGGCCTCGTGTTGAACAAACACACTCCCGAGACCGGTCCCTTAAATAACTCAAGTGTGAGAAAGCTCCCTAGTCCTCCTGACTGACACCCTGGCTGAGAACCCCGCTTCGGTTGTCTCACAGAGCAGCATCTGTCACACACTGAATTGCGTCCCCCCCAAAGTCATATGTTGCAGGTCTGACTCCTAATGTCACTGTATCTGACAGAATACAGAACCGACCAGGAGGTAATCAAGCATAAGTTAGATCATAAGGGTAGGATACTAACCCCAGGGGATGGGCACGTCTTCTGGGAGTGCGTGGGTATGTACGTGCACGCGTGTGCCCGTGTGAAGACACGGCAAGAAGGCAGCTGTCCGCAGACCAAGAAGAGGACTCTTATCAGAACTAACCTTTCTGATGGGATAGGCCGGTGATGGGTAGTAAGGAGGGCACATATTGCATGGTGCACTGGGTGTTATACACAGCTAATGAATCATCGAGCCTTACATCGGAAACCGGGGATGTACTGTATGGTGACTAACATAATATAATAAAAAATCATTATTATTAAAAAAAAAAAGAAAAAGAACTAACCTTTCTGGCACATTGATCTTGGACTTCTAGCCTCCACAACTGAGAAAATAAGCTGCTGCTTCAGCCACCGCGGCCAGCTCATACAGAGCCTCTCCCTGGAGGGGGTGACCACCTTGCGAACCTCACTTCCCACTGCTCCCCATGGCCTGTCAAGAGTCCTTACTCATCTCCTGAAGTCCCTGCTCACTCTCACCCTTGTACTTGTCTCCCTCCATTTGGAAACCAAATTGCTAAATATTTACTGAGTATCTAATTTAGTGGCAGGTGCTCAGAGGGAATTTAAGTCTATATAAACCAGTGTGTTTACCCTTCAAACTATCTGGAAGCACCCGAAATAAAATAAACACAAGAGATTGCTTTTTTCCCATGCTTAACCCTTTCAATGACTTCCCACTGATCTCAGGATTAAGCCTAAAATCTTAAATACCCCTTGGAAGGCCCTTCACGATCTTGCCCGTTTCTCTTGCTCCCTTGATACAATCCAGCCACGCTAATATTTCTGCTTCCTGAACACACCCCATTCTTTCCCTCCTGGAGTCTTTCTACACATACGCTGCTACCACCACCACTGGGCCACTCAGAAACCCGTTCTCCGCCTTGCCTGTTTCCTATCAAATCTGCAGGGTTAAGTGCAAATATCACTTCCTCAGCGCTGCCCTTCCTGACCTTCAAGTTAGACCTTCATTAAATAATTACATAGCCCCGTGAACTGTTCCTTCACAGCACTAATAACAAACGCAGTAATGTAAACAATTACTTACGGGTTTGTTCAACAAGGTAAGTAAGGACTATGTTTGTCTTAGTTATTGCCATATGCCCAGCACTCAGCACATAATAGACGCTCACTCTACAATTATTGAAAGAGGAAGACCTAACAATACATGAAATCACGTTCATTACCAGCTAGGCAGCATAACCATTACATGCTGGGCTCAGGAGAGGCGCCGAGCTCCAAAGAGGACAAGAGCTAACTGTACAAAGCCCACACCTACACCGAGCCTGGAAGGAGAAACATCTGTTTCTCCTATTAGGCTTCTTCAGGCCTCACTCATCATTCAGGGCCCAGCTGTATAAATATGTTTTGCAAAGGGAGCGTACTGGTTATTCCATGCCATTTCTGATCTCTTCCTTCCTTGGAATCTCCATGTAAGACAATGGAAACAGAGCACACAACGCTGATTTGTGTTGGGAAGTGGTCTGGCACTGTTCTTCTAATCATTAGACTTACGAATACCCTTAGCAGTCTGAAGCTTGAAGGCAGCCATAATGCCTGTCATCTACTCATCCATCAGGCGTGTGATGTATTCAGGGCCTACAGGGCCAGTCCCTGGGAGGTCAAAGCTGGAGAAGGCCGACTCCCTGCACTTCGGCAGTTTGGTTTATCGGGCAAAGAAGTTAAGAGGTGGTTGCAAGATGACGTGACAAGTGCTACAGTAAAGCTCTGGACATTCGCAGAAGTGGTGTGTCCTCCAGACTGAGGACATGTATGGAAGCCTCCCCGGAGATACCCGAGCTGAGTCAAGGGTTCAGAGTGAGTGGCCTAAGGAGAGGACATTCAGGCAAAAGCAGCAGCCGGTGCACCGTAAGGGAGGCGGGTGGGGAAGCTGCATGCAGTTCTGCGTCACTGGCGAGGTTGTGCCCAGGATGGCGAGCCCTGAGGCTGGCAGAATAAGCCGGGCCCAGAACATCAAGGTCTTTTGCTAGTGTCTGTTAAGTTTGTATTTTATCCTACGGGCAATGGAAAGGCATAGAAAGATTCTAATAAGAGAATATCCACCGTGTGGCTTAGCTCACCAACAGGAGGCTGAAAGGGGGTGAGGCTGGTTCAGTTAGCCTGTGGAAGTTAACAAGAGAAAGGAAGAAGGCAAAGCCCCAGGGCGGGAGGCAGGGGCGTTAGCAGAGATAGTCAGGGATTAAATGAACAAGATTTGGTGATTTGACAATAAATACATCCTTTCCCTCCCCACTTCCCCTCCTTTCCCAAGGTCCTATGCTCAGTCCTATTCCCAGGTTTGTTTTCTGACCTTTAAAGCTCAAATGTAACCTCTGGTTGCACCCAGGCTTCATTTTATCCTCTCCAATCCAATCCCCCTTTCTTGTAATTTCTTATCATTCTCCTTTTGGGCTACAGATGTACATCTCGAGTGTTAATAGAAAGCCTTTTCAAGGAGAATCAAACTTGAAGAGCTGGTATTTCAAAAACAAAACAACAAGTCACATTCTTCCCCTAGAACCCTTCTCCAGTTCCTACGTGGTGGTGTCCTTCAATCTCCCCAGAATCTGGTGCGACCGCATTTCAGGGACCAGAGGTCTTCAGAGTATTTCAGCAGTTCACATTCTCACCCGGAGGGAATGAGCTCACGTGGGTATTTTAGAACCACGATGCTTCAGCTAAAGAAGTTGTACTTTTAAAAATAAACACGATATTCCTAACGGAACTGCAACAGTAGGATGGCTATGTCACACAACTCTCTGCAACTACAATGTGAAAACTCTACCACAGCGAAGGAAGCCACGAGCAAAATGGAAAGGCAACCTACGTGGGAGAAGATATTTGCCAATCATATATCCCATAAGGGGTTAATCTACAAACTACGTCAGGAACTTATGCAACATAATAGTAAACAAACAACCCGATTAAAAAATGGGCCGAATAGACATTTTTTCCACAGACGACACACAGATGGCCAAGAAGTATACGAAAAGACGCTCCGCTAAATGGTCAGAGAAACGCAAATTAAAACTGCAAAGAACTATCACCTCATACCTGTCAGGTTAAATATTATCAAAGAGACAAGAAATAACAAGTGTTGGCAAGGATTTGGAAAAAAGGGAATCCCCACAACTCTGTTGGTGGGAATGGAAATTGGTGAAAATTCCTCAAAAAAATTAAAATTAGATCATTCAAGCCAGCAATTCCACTTCTGGGTATTTCCAAACAAAACAAAACACTAATTCAAAAGGATATATGCACGCCTATGGTCACTGCAGCATTATTCACAATAGCCAATATATGGAAGCAGCCCAAGTGTCCATTGAAAGATGAAAAAAGAAGATACGATATATATATATATAGTGAAATATTACTCAGTCATAAAAAAAAAAGAATGAAATCTATTTGCAACATGGATGAACCCAGAGGGTATTATGCTTAAGTGCAATAAGCCAGAAAGACAAGTAACACATGATTTCACTTATATGTGGCATCTAAAAACCAAAACAAACAGAACAGAAACAGACTCACAGATACAGGAAACAAACTGTCCCTTATCATAGTAAAGAGGATTCAGGGGGTGGGCCAAATTGGTGAAGGGGATTAAGAGGTAAAAACTTCTAGTTATAAAGTCAGTCATGGGATGTAATGGATAGCATAGAGAAAATAGTCAATAATACTGTAATAACTTCATATGATGACAGATGGCAACTACGTTTATCATGGGGCTCGTTTTGTAATGTAGAAAAATACTGAATCACTATCACATACACCTGAAATAGGATATTGTATGACAATTATACTTCCATGAAAAAAAAATAGACACTAAAATGTTGCAGTCTGAAGCTAGAGACAAGGAACCATTTTGACCCAGTTAAGACAGTTAGGACTCCCTAGCGTCTGACTTCTATAGGGAACTGGAATCTGCCAGGGCAAAGCTGGAAGAGTGTGGGACACAGAAACAGACGCTGTGCCGCGGCTTTGAGGACTGGAGATCTGGAACGGCTGGGCAACTGCGTCTCCCTGGGACACAAATGCAAACTGTGTGCCGTACCCTCAACTCCTTGCTCGCTGTCACTCTTGGAGGCCAACGAACATCGCAGCATAGCCGGTAAAAACCGGAACATCAGGACAATGGAGAATCTGGCAGATAAAATTCTTCAACTCATGCAAGGACCCTGGGCATTGTCTCACTCCCTTCACACCGGTAAGATCAAGATCTGGACTGAGGCCTCCCTGCCATGTCCTATCTGGGCCTACAATGCACATTGCCAGGGACAGGTTCCTTTGAGGGCCACTGCAGAGACTTGCAGATAACCTCAGGAAAGCTCAATCATGGGACCAAGGTAGAATCCCGAAGGCTGGCGTGAAGCCAAGGGTTTCAAGATAGGATCAGGCCTACCTGGGTAAATCTGAAGGAGAGATTTTTCAACAAAGACTGCCTTGTTTTAGGGCTGGGATGTGCGGAAGGTAACAGTCTTACCCGTGCTACCAGGGCTTAGATGAGATTGCTCAAATGCTGTGTTTCTCTGATAAGCAACTTGCCCCACAATGCACACCCTCCGGGCTATTACAAGGGGTTCTGCTGGACCTCAGTAACTGGAAGCTTGTTTGCTGAAACTAGACTAGTAGTTAGTAGAAGCCCTAAAACTAACTTGCCCCGGGGCCTGTATGCTTCACCCACAGTGAATCTCTGCAAGTCCTCAGCAGATTAGCACCATTAAATTGCCCTTGACTGAATACTTCTGAGCTATATAGAACTCCTCTCCCCGTTAGCAACCATCTCCCCAACATTTGCTTTATATTTCTATCATTGCCTTATTACAAGGAATTTTGTTGGATCTGTCCCCCCTAATAGATATTGAGGAGTTCCTTTAGGGGAGGTACTGGTCACATTAGTCTCTATACCTGCAGAGCTGATGACCGTGATGCTTGGTACAGGACAGGTGATTAAATATTTGTTGAACAAGATTCTAATATTGTCTCTTACCTATAATTTTTTGGGAAAAACCATTCAAGACCTATAAACAGAAGATCAATAAGACTAAAACATATGTAGGTTTTCTTTTGCTTACTTTTAAAAATAAACATGGAAAATACAAATATGCTTTTAAAAAAATCACTGTTTTAGTTGGTAGTTGAAGAATACAAGAATAGCTACATTTGAAAGACAAAAAAACACTAGGACCCCAGGAACTTACTGGGCAAAAGACATGAACAGACAATTCACTGAAATGAAAAATATGTAACATGAAAAAACTTTCCAACCATACTAGACATTATTTACCAATTAAATTAGCAAAGTTTTAACCAAATGGTAATTCAGAAGTGACAGTGTGAAACACTCCAGTATTGGGGGGTTATAAACATGGCTATATGGATAAAAAACCTTAAATAGAGTTATACTCAAGGTATATATGTAAAACTATGGGTGTGTTCATATACATACATACAAATTATTTTTAGGCTTTCCTATATTACTTCTCAAAATATATATTCTAAGGAATCAAAATGTTGATTAGAATTTATGCAGCATGTATGACTTAGAAGTTGACACTACCACTTACTAGCTATGTGACCTTCAGCAAATTATTAATTTTCTGGGCTCAGTTTCCTCATCAGTAAAATGCTTAAAAAAAACCAAAAAACAAAAAAGTACCTACCTTACAAGGTGGGTGTAAAGATTATATGACAATATATATTCGAGTTTAGAACTGCGCCTAGTACAGACAGTGCTCAATAAATGTTAAATCCTAGTATTTCACATATCAGAAACCAGAAACAGCCTAATGATTAATAAAAGAATGATTAAAAAGATTATGGTAAATCCATACAATGGCATATTATAGTCACTAAATGTTATTAAGAGTTTTTAGTGATGTCAGAGAAATGCTTATAAGAGAAAAGCCTCATGTAAAAATATACATATTTTTGAAAAATATTATTTTCAATTATGTAAAATATATATTGATATAGAGAGATTGATCTGGCAGAAAATGAACCAAAATATTAAAAATAATTATTCTGGGCAGAATTTAACCCACTTGCTGTTGTTTTTCTTCTTTATACTTTTCTATCATGAATCATTTTATACAATAAGGAGAGTATTACTTTTAAAATCAGAAAAACACCATAGTTTTATAAGATTAGTAAGGTAACAAACGGGTAATTTAAAAAAACATATTAATGCCCAACTCTCCCCATGTAAATGAAGTAATACAGAAATTACTGTGGCTTTCTACAGCTTAATTATTCTCTGTTGAGTTTACAAATATAGAGCACTGTACTAACACCAAGTACTACCAGCAACATAAAGCAGTAAAAATCCCTTGAATTTGTTTATACACAAGAACATGAAATCTAGCACAAGCCATGCATTCCCTAAGACCGCCCACACTGCACTTAGTAGGCCGGCCTCTTCCACTCCAACCCCCACGTGCCCGTGTCCAGTGGTTCTGACCCAGAATTACCTTCTAACCCTCAACAGGCAGAGGGTATTGCTGGGAGCCCCTAGAGCCCTTCTCCTCCCACCCCACTTGGCTTTTACCTTTTCTACCTATCAAACTATCAAGTTCTCATCCCTTGCGCAATTTTCAAAGGAAAGAGATCCTGTCTGATCCTAAGAAGGAGAAAGAAAATAAAGGTATTCCTTTCACTCTGCAGAAACTTTCCTGAATGCTTTTCAATGCTTTATGCACATAACCCCCACTTCCCAAACAGTTTCAGTGCCATTGTTCCTCAACTCTTGACCTTTCAGGTGATCTTACCTACTGATTAGACCAAAACACTGTGTGTTTCAGTTAATCCATTTTGCCTTTATAGCACTGTCTCTTAAATATATAAATATCTGTGTATATAAATATCATTCAAGACCTTAACAGTTTTTAACAACAGTACTAAAGAGAATAAACCACCACAACTTTTGGAGACTTCAGGAAACTGTTCATATTCTTGATAAAAGTAATTCTTAGGAGATCCCCCGTTAACCTCCTATCAATCAGCATTTTCATCGAAGCCGGACTGGGTTGGACACTATGTGTTTTAGCCATGCTGCTGAAAACCCATTCTAGCTAATATGTATCCACTGTTCACCCAAAAGTGCATCCACACTGCATTAACCACATCATTTATGACTGAATTTTTATAAATAGTTTAGGTGAAAACTCCCAGATGTCTCTACGCGACAATCTTCCCAGTAAATAACCTGGAGGTTTAACGAACCCCAAGCTTTACAAATTAATACAACACAATCTAAATGCACCATAAATTTATATTTGTTAATCTTGATATTAGAACATTTAAACATTTCAAACTACATAAAAATATGACAAACAATATAAAATGGAAAGAAATTTGTTGACAACTTCCAGAACATCACTATTTCTTATAGTGCAATTAAGCAACAAAACAGCTCACGTAGCTCTCCAGAAAATGTATAGTGTTTTTTTAGTGGAGTGTTATCAACAAAAATCAACACAGTCCCACACAATAATGTCTCCAATTTATTATCTTTTCCACAGTACAAATTCTTCACAAACCATAACTTCTTTGCTGTTATTCAAAGTCTGTAAACAAGTGCCTGAATCCCCACGTCCCCAACCTCAGTTTAAGTTTGTGAATATAAGTCCTTCAATCAAGTTTTAACTCTTTCGCGTGCGCAAGGAATCAAGAGCCTTCTTTCCTTAAATTATTTATATTTTATCATACAGCCTGCAATGCAGTAAATCACAGTGAAAGCCCTGGGAAAAACAAAACAACATGATCTTTACAGCAGGACTTGAAACTTTATAATATTAAATGCATTTAAAGAAGCTTCCCATAATAAAAGCGTGGGTTTTCATTTCCAGAAATCAAGTCAATTAGAAACCCTAGGTTCTACTTAAAAACCCATTTTGATCTAAAAGTGAAAACAGTCCCCTATCCATAGTCATTTTATAAACTCTATACAGTTTCACTTGCGGAGTTTTTTTTCCAGTCTGGAAAACGGTAGTGCAATTAGTTTTACGTCGTTTAAGTCACTTAGTCCAGGATGTAAATAGCTCTGTGGAAAGATAAGAAGATGGTGTGGTAAACAAGAAAGTTTTGCAAGCCCATGCTGGCTTACTAGTCCATTAAAGCTTGTAAGTCCATAGTGGCTTTCAACAAAATGTTGTATATACATCACTAATAACAAAGCAGAAATAAATAGGCAGAAATGACTGTAAACTGTCTCATCTCAATGATTTTTCAGTAATAACTGGCTTGACGAATTGATTATATAGTCATTTAAATAAGCAGACAGTAGACAGTTGCCCTTGGGACATTCCACTATGGCATCCAGTCTGGAAAGCCCCAGTGGAGTTACATTCCTAAAATTAAAACAAAAAAAAGGGGGAGTGGAGGACGGGAGATAAAAGTTTAAAGATGCCACTTGAATAAACTCCATCAAGTCAGCCAGTTCACTTAGATTTCTTCTTAAAAAGGCTTTTAATTTTTGATGGCTTTTTGCTTTTCTCTCCATTATGACAAAGATCGTGCGGGATGCTGCTTATCCTGGTAACGTGTGCGGATTCCTGAACTGCTTTACTGTCGTTGCCGGCAGAGGAACAGGATGTGTGGCGAGGTTTAGGCACCGGGATGCCACTAGAAAGCTGGTTCATGCTACAGGATTTCTCCAAGATGCCATTGTACACTTTGCTGGCAGGACTGAAGATCATACTCTTCGTTTCTGTCAGACCCACACAATCAGGAGAACCCCGAGAGGTATCTACAGTTATGGGTGAGTCTCCTCGGGATGAATCCTCTAGAGACAGCTCATCTCTTGATATCTTTCGAGGAGACAAGGTTTGGTATATCTCAAGGCTTGAAGGAGGAGACTGCTTCCTTCCAATGGAAGAATTTAAGGAGTCACATTCTGAGGCCGTGTCTGGCACTTCCCTGGATGAGACACAGACAAAGGTAAAATTTTAAATCAATATTTTCTAATACTACCGGCAGACATGCTAACTGACTCTAACTAAAACAACTTCTAGTTTTTAATCTATCAAAATGTAAAAGGGAGAAATACTAAAATTCTACACACATTCTGACAAATTAGAAGATCACTATTTTAAATAACTTACCAAAACGCAATGCTTAATATTTAACATACACTATAATAAAGAAATCTTCCAATCTAAGAAACATAATTCATGTTACATTTTTCTTCAATTGTCAGAGAAATGAAAATGTTTAAAGTTTGCAGATTTTTTTTCATCCCAGCTACTTTGGTGTTTTGTTGAAAGAAAAATACTATTTTTCTTTCTAAATCACATAGTTGACATTATATATTTTAAAAGATGAACTTCAGTCACTGTCTCTCCCTTTATTTTTTAGTTATTAAATTGATGAAATTCAGCTTCCTAAGGAAGGAAGAAAGGAATATATTAAGCTAAAATGTAAGTTCTCCCAAGTTTAGAAACAGAAGGAAGCTGAGGTACGATTGTGTGGGGTGGGGGGTGGGGATGGGAGGCAAAAGTCAGTGATGTGCCATTTTTTAAGAACCAGACAGGCAGTAAATTCTCACAGGTTTATTCCTTTGTGATCCCCCCTTCTCCACAGTACAGAGAGAAGAGAAAAAAAGGGTAAGAAAAATCAAGTTCACAACCTCAAGGCCAACAAACAATTGATGCTATCAGCCATTCCTGCAAAATATCCCTCAAATCCAACACTTGCCACTCCCCCACTGCTACCGTCCCTCTTCCTGAACTACCGCGAAGCCACCTCAATGACTGCAAGGGCTTCCTACCTGATCTCCCTGCTTCCCTTCTTGTTCCTCCCTCCTAGCTACTTCTCTACACAGATGCAAAGCGGTTTTAAAAACTTAGAGTGCATCATTTACTTGCTCAAAACTTTCCAATGCTTCCTCCCCTAAAACCCAAAGACCTTGCCAAAGTCCATGGAGCCCAGCAGGATCAGGATCAGGGCTATGGCTCCAGCTGCAGGCCCCACCACTTTCCATCTTATCACACTATGGCCCCCTCTTCATTCCCCCTGACACGCCAATCCTATGACTCCCTCAGGGCTGTGCACCTGCTGTCCTCTCTGCCTATTCTCCTTCCCTCCATCTCGACAGGGCTTACTGCTCCAGGTCATTCAGGTCACTGCTCAACTGCTCTCTCTCCAGAGATGCTTCCCTGAGCACTCTGTCCAGAACAGTATTCTCTTCCTTTTTACCTGACTTTAGTTAACATCCCAGAACATCCCACTACCTAAAACGGTATTTTATATTAATTTTCTATAGTCAGTTTCTCCAGAAGAAAACTTAATGAGGACAGGGAGTCTTACTAACTTCTGTATTCTCTGCACTGGAATAGTGAGTGGCAAGTTTACTGTGGCTATTTAATAAATATATGATGAATGAACGAATGCGTGAATGGGAAACAGATGAAAGAAAGAGAAAAGATCTTGGATAATAGAGATCACGTCTTATTTTTGTGTGTACTACATGGGATATAAATATTGTTCACTCTATAAAAGAAATGATTAAGAAATAAAAAGTAGAGTCAAGATAAAAAGTAACTGGCAGAAGAAATAAGGTGGGAGAAGGAAGAGAGCTGAAGACAAAAGAGAAAGGCAAGGACACATACGATCATAATCCACCAGCTAGAAGGAGGCCAGAACCTTGTCTCACTTGTCTTGGCAGCTCAAGTTATTAGCAAGTGCACAGCATACAGCGAGGAACTAAGTTCATATTTACAGAGTAAATGAACTGAATGATCGCTCACCTTGCACGACCTGTGATTACTATCATTATTCACATAGTGATATTACTTCTGACGTGAATTTCATGTTAATACTGCATTTTAGATCTATATCTCATTTAACGTATTTAATCATTTCTGTGTACCTCCCTCACACATGTATGTGCAGACTGTTTCTATTACACTACAAGCTCTCAGAACGTACAAAATCCCCTGGGCAAAAATAGACTTAAATGATGATTTCATATAATAGTTACATGTGCTGCATAATTTTTAAGTGCTTTTACAGTATGATAATGGGGAGTGCTAACAGAGGGCAAGAGGAAGTTCAGATAAGAAGAAATGACTCAGAAATCAGTCACTGGTAGGGACTTTTCTATTAGTTTCTTTTTGGAGTGGATATCCATTAATTACACAGCATATATCACTGTGAAGCTGATTTAGTTACAATTCTATAAATTTACTTTCTACTCAGCTATGTGGTTTGGCTGCTGTGTGTGTGAAATTCTAAGCTAGGTTAAAAATATTTCAAAAACTGGTCTCTAAAATCTAAATAATATGTGAAAAGAATCCTGATCTAAGTTAGAAGACCTAGATTCCTGTCCTGGTCCTGACATGAATCAGGGGCACAACCTTGGGCAAATCACTTAAATTAACCAGGTCTCAATTTCCCTGTCAAAGTAAGAGAATTCGATTAATCCCTAAAATTACTTCTCGTTCTAACATCCTAACTCCAAAACAAATAATAATCTGAAGTGTTGCTTCTTCCACAGAACTAGTCAGACTTGGGTGTAGGTATAGTATAATCTCTGACTCTTAAAATGTCCCATTTTTTCTAGAGCATATATTCTTTGGAATGTTGAACTTAATTATGTGTACTATTCATGTTATTTTTCTATTTCTTTTTTTCTCACTGTGAGGTACAAGTGAACTCATGTCAGTATAATGCCTATATAACAGGACTCGGTGTAAGATTTAAATGAGCATGTATGTACATAATGCATAGAACATAAAAGATCAGTAAACAGTAAATGTTATTGCTATCACTGCTTTGTAAGGATTCTAGTGGTTCATCATGTAAGAGACTAAATAAAGAGGAGGAAAGTGTTTTGAATCGAAATTCTCATATTTATGAGCTAGCTGTGAATTTCTGACACTGTTATTTGAAATGAAGACTAAACATTTCCACAAATGCAAAAATTCTATCGGACGGCAGAGCTCTAGACTTTTCCTATTAATTTCCATAAGCCACGCAAAATTAGTTCTGTCACTAAAGCCGTCTTGCAGGTGACTACAGCAGTATCACAAAGGTTTTACAAAAAAGCTAATCAGCAAGTGCTGCCCAAGCAAAGCCGCAGCCAACTGTCCAAGCGCAACGAGGACACAAACCTCGGACTACCTTCTCGGGGATATGCTCTAATGGTCGTGGCTATTCATACAATCTACTTTCACTAGCAGAGAAAACAATCATGTATGAAAATTATTATTTGATGATGATGCCCACTAAAGAATCACATGATAGACAAGAGCCACAAAGGGTCACTGAGAGCACTGAGCCCCTCCCTTTGGTTTTGTTTCTCATGTGAGGACAGGACTTCAGGGATGCATGGCGATGATGTGTGAGCAAAGTCGGAAACCGGCATCGGTTTTCCTGTCACTTACTATCCCACTGCTCCTAAAGAGGATCCTGAGTTGCGGTGGGTCTCATGGGGCACAGTGGTCCTCCAGCTGGACTAGAACACACTGCTGCTATCCATTTTATACAAATTCTTACATTTTCTTACACCTTTGGCATTTGGTATTTCCTGTTTGCTAGTAAGTACTAGCACATAACAAAAAAATCATTAAGTGGCAACAAATATTTAAAAATTCATATTTAATGTTTTTTGTGTATATTTACGTTCATGCCTTTGTATTTTACATATAAAACGATTCATAAGACAAGTTTGTGTTCTGGACTTGAGTCAGTTGTGTGCTGTAGTCTCTGAGCAGTTCTACGGCAAAGTACCCACTGCTCTCTGTGGTGGGCAGAATTCTAAGACGGTCCCTAAATTTCTCGCCTTGGTGTACACACATATATCCTCCCAGGTATTCCATCAAATGCTAATAGAGGTGCTGCTATGAAGGCACTCTGCAGATGTAATTAGGCCCCCAAATTAGTCTATCTTAATATACAGAGATTATTAGCCAAGGGAGCCTTTTAACTTGGGTCCAGAGATTAGAGATGGGGCAAGTCAGATTCCAAAGAAGGGACCTGACAGAAGGGGTACTTCCTATTGCGGGCTTTAAAGATGGTGGCCTCATCCAGCAAGGACTATTGTGCAGCCACTAGTACCTGGGAGGGGCCCCCGGCTGACAGCAAACATGGAAACTGGGACCTCAGTGCTGTAACCACAGGAACTGAACTCTGTCACAACCGAATGAGCTGTGGAATGGCCCTCAAGCTCCGGAGAAGAACAAAGCCTGGCAAACACCTTGATGTCAGCCTGTGAGACCCTACGCAGAAAAGCCAGCCACACCAAGCTTGGACTGTGGCATCCAGAACTGAGAGCTAATGAAGGGGTGTTGCTTGAAGCCACCAAGTTTGTGGTAACACACTCTGCAGCAACAGAAACTAAACCCACCGTGTTGCTCCTCCCCACCCCACGCCCCCTCCCACCCACCCAGCCCAACATATACTGCAGTTCGTTTGCTGCCAATACCATTGCTTTTCAGCAGAGAAGTAAATGGCCTCCTCCTCCTCCTCGTTTCGATACAGGACAGGACAACTTGACACTGAGAGGATATCGGGGTCAGGGGAAGGCAAGGAGTGCTGCGGGTGCTGGGGATGGTGGGGGTGCCGGGCGTGGGCCTGGTGCGGCGTGTGAGGAGGGAGCTGGGCACGCGGACACTGCGGCGAGGCCGGCACGATGCTGCGACGGGAGCGGCACAGGCTGCTGCTTCGGGCGAGCGACCCCACGGGCTTGGCCATGGTCCCTGAAACCAAGCAGAAACGCACACACGTGCCCGTGAGACCAGTGTCGCTTCTAGGCGCAGCACAGATACACATGTCGGGGACCTGACGCTACTAACGCGTCACCACGGAACCGGCCTTCACTGGAGTAACTGCACTGTCATCACCACCCTCCATCTGGACTGCTTCCCAGCAAAGTGAAGAGATACAAAATTAAAATGGAATAAAAATGAAAACAGGTCTAGAAAATAAACAGAAGAGAACATAAACCCATGAGGCTCTAACATCAAATTTGACATTACTAACCACACAGGCTTCAAAATTTGCCCAAGATGATAAATCCTTACATTTAAAAATCAATATAGCATAGTTTTAAGGAATCTGTACTTTGTAATAAAACTTTCTGTGAATTTTACCATTAAAAGAAAACTATCAGAAAAAAAATAGGTTGAATTTTTCAACAGGTATCTCTTGAGATAGCATGACTTGTCTGAACTTGAAGTTTTATTTTTTTCATGTTTCAAGTTTTAATTTAAATTCTAGTTAGTTAACATACAGTGTAATATTGGTTTCAGGAGTAGAATTTAGTGATTCATCACTTACATACACCACCCAGTGCTCATCACAAGTGCGCTCCTTAATGCCATCACCCATTTAGTCCATCCCCTACCCACCTCCCTCCATCAGCCCTTGGCTTGTTCTCTATCATTAAAGGTCTCTTATGGTTTGCCTGCCTCTAAGAAATTTTAAATCAATTCACTAAAATACTGTCTCCCAGCCAGTTAGGCAAAGATCAGACCAAAACCTGTTTCCTGAACACTGATCACTATGGAACTAACCAGAAGTCTCAGATCATCTTGTTTCTGCTACCAGTCCCAGTCTAGACCCATGCAGGTAAAAAACTTTGGCTGCAGAACCAGAACATCGTGTTGGTGGCCTTCTCATACACAACACTCTGTAAACCCTCATTCCTACACCCTTTTATAAAAATATATTCCTTCTGAAGCTCACACTATTAAGCCATATGACTCTACACCTCTACTGCTCTCGTCACTTCCCAGTCATTCCCTTACCAATCGACCCAACATATCATCACACTTAAGCAATCTCAATTATAAATAAGACCTTCCAACACTAACCAATCAGGGTTTCCGCTCTTAAGACACTGATGCCGCTACTCACTCTCCAAATTTGTCTTGCTGTCATTCAGCATTGCTCCATTTTTGATATTACAAATCAAGACAGATAACTGAGATTCTGACATTTCTACCTTTCTAGTTCACACACATTCTGTTCCTTCCACTTGTCTGTCTCATTCTCTACCCCAAGTTCAAGCACCTTACTCTACTGAATAGCCCTTCTGTTGCCTTTATATTCAACTTCTATTTCCCAACAGCATTTGAAAATCAATGCTGAAATAAACCCAAACAAACTGATAAACAACAGCAGTAACAAAAAACCCTCCTCTGTCTTCAGACTGTTTTTCAACAGACATAACCTCTCTTCCCTTTTATGAAGGACTTTTTCTGTTACTTTCTCCACAATTCACCTTAACTCATTCATCAAAGAAAGTGTAAGAAAGTGTAAAGTGCTCACATACAATTTTGGTGCAACTGTTCTCAACAAAGTCATGATCTATTCCGTTGTCGCTAAATTCAACAGATAGCTCAATCCTTCCCTGACATTGGGCCAGCACCTGACACTGATTATTACTTTGTCCTTCCCTTGACTTCTCTACACACATTCACAAACTGTGCTGCTTTTATACAACAGAATAAAGAAAAATAATATAAGTGATATCCTCAAATTAGGCAAGGAAGAATTTAGTAAAATTTACAGCCACTGATTTAAAAGAAAAATCATTCTTAGCAAAATAGGAATAAAATTAATTTCCTTAACTTAAAAGCAATCTACCAAAAACACAGAGCAAAAAATAAATAAATAAAATCACATTTCACAATAAAATATTGGGAGTATTCTCTTTAAAGTCAGAAATGGCAATCATTACTGCCTGCAATCACCACTTTTACTCAACATTTTACTGCAAGTCTTAGACTGGAAGAAAAAGGGGGGCAGAAGGCATTAGGACTGAAAAGAAAAAAACAACTTATTATTATTATTATCGCACACACACAAAAATCCAAAAGAGTCCTGCGAGAATTCAGTATTTCTGTATGTAAGATCAGCTTAGCAAAGTCAACAGCAGCCCTTTACACTGCAACAAGCAATTTGAAGTATAATTTTTTAAAGAGAGGTAATGTGTAACTACAAAAAAACCCCAAAAAACAAAACTATGGGGTATCCAGAAATTAATCTTTTTTTAAAAAGATGTGCAAGAACGGTAGAGAAAATTCTTAAATTTTAAAAACATAAAAACAGATCCCAATAAATGAAACTTATGAATAATAACTTTCCCCAAATACATCAATAAATTCAAAGAGATTCCAATAATGGAACTTCTCATGGAATTTGATAAGCTAATCCTAAAATTCATATTGGCTAAGAACAGCAATTCTGAATTTGAATAATAAAGGAAGATTTAGACCTATCAAACCTCAATGCTGACTATAAAACTACAAATAGCAACTAAAGCAGAATGGAACCAATGGAACAGAACAGAGAGCCTGGACGCATGTGTGCACCAATGGAGAGAAGTGGATTACAAACCGGCAGGGACAGAGCAGGAATGAGGCTGGGACAACTGTCTGTCCATACATCAGGAGATATATTTAGATTCCTATCTCACAACAGGAACAAAAATAACTTCCAGGTAGATTAAAAGACTAAGGGATTAAAGCAAATCTAAAACACTTTTAGGAGAGCAAACAACAATCTACCATCTTCTGAAAAAGACATAAAAAGCACAAACCAGTTTCATAAATTTGTCATTAGAAACGTTTTTTAAAAACCCATATGATTAAAAAAGACAACAAATAACACAGTTCAGTAAAAAAGAAAAGCCAAAGCCTGAAAGCTATCTGCAATCATCAAATAACCAGGAAATATTAAAACAAACTCTCCCGGATCAGTAAGCAGTCTTGGGAGAGATTCCATAGTAGGAATAAGCAAGTCAAGAGAGGAAGAAATCTGAATGACAAACACCAATAAATGAACTGGAACTCAATCTCAGCAGTCATCAAGGAAATAAAAATTTTAATCACACTACAGTATCATATCACACCCATTCAAGTTACAAAACAAATCAGATCGTTCCAAGTATTGGTGAGGATATGAGCAGACAAGCACTCTTATAAAGGGTGGGTGTATAAATGAACAATCATTTTGAGAGCAACCTGGCAATGACTAGGAATAGCTGCCCTCCCCAAAACTAAAAGCGATCTGTTTTCTAGGGGTCTACTCAGAAAAACTCTCAAAGTTATGCACAAAGAGATAAAGGTAAGGTAAGGATCCTCACTGCAGTATTGTCTGTGAAGGCAAATAAAAGTACAAAGAGCCCATCTCAGTAGAAAAATGGATTAATAAACTGTGGTTTATGATTATAATGAATAAACAGATACACTGTGGTTAACTCATATTAAACAGTTACAGTGAACTTAATGAAGCTGTATATGAACATGGAAAATCTCTACAACATACTTGTGAGCAGGAAGAGTTGCAAAACATTACCTAGAGTTTGATAACATTTATGTAATTTTTTAAACAATTTTATCTATTATTTATAGATACATCTGCAAGTAATAAAAGTACAACAGGCTTTAGAATGATATACAACTTCACAAGAGTAGGAAGGGGAGGCCCTGTGGTTTAGCTATATGTATAACAGTTGACCTCAGAAAAAGGGATGAATAGAGCAAAATGTTAAAACCTGCTTATCTTTGTAGTAGGTGAGCATTTAATTTTCATTTTAAGCACATCTGAAGGACTTCACAATAAGAAATTTTAAATAAATTGCTACCACATTCCCACTATGAATATTTAGCAGATACTATAAAAGTAACAGGAAAAAACTATCATCTCTTCTCCTACCCACAAAGAGCTAAACTTTGTAATATTTTCCCTGTCTTTTTTCCTCACACAGACAATATTATTCTGTGTATAGTTCTACAATCTTTTACTTTGCTCTTAACATAGCACAGGCATGTTTCCTTGCCACTATTTCACACTTATACAATTTACACATACCCACGCTACAAATTTAAAATTTCTCAGAGGGTACAATAATAAAGAGGTCTTCATCCTACCCTAGCTCTAGTCTGACTGCCAGGAGTTTCTTATTGATCAGCTCTAGAAATTATGCTTTCATAACGAAGCAGAGTGGAGTGTCACTGCTGTGCCACTGGGTGGAGGCAGAGCTCTCAAAGTGTAATCTTTGGCAAGAGTTTCTTTCACAGATAATATATTTGATCACAGAACTTCTAAATCATCATACTAAATTAAAATCAACTCTTTCACTTTTTTCATATTTCAAATCTCTCTGTATATCACAATCACTGAAAACTTAAGATAATCATTCACATATAGATATTTTGCCCCATCAAAAAGAACTTTAAAGAAAGGAAAGGGAAAAAAAAACAACTAGTTAACTTAGGGAGTATATCTTCATGCATACTTCTGATACTGAATAATTATGGATTCTAAGGAGGAACTGTGACTTTAAAAAGCTATAGTTTTCAAACAAAATCATATACTTATGAATCAGTGTTGCATTTGGCGAGCTTAAGGGCATGTAATTCAAATAAACACAAGCTGACAATATTCTAAGAGCAGAGCTAGCCCAGATCGAAGTCTAACTTTGCCCTGTAACTACCTTGCAGCACAGGACAAGTGAGCTGAGCGAGGTCACACGTTCCAGGACTCACTGCATTTATCATCTGTCCTGTCTTCCCTACTTCGTTAAGAGTTTAGCGCCTCCCCAGCTGACTTATGTTATCTCTCTGCCATTAAACCAGAGAGTTAAAAGCAACAGAAATAAACACAAACACATAGTCATTCCCTACTTATTTGCAAATCTAGGGCTTTATTTCATAAAATTGTTCTAAAAATTAGAATCCTTTGTAAATCATAACATCAGGAAAAATGTAACAATTGGATAAAAAAATTCAAACTGGAAAATGTTTATATATCATGACTGTTTTGTCTTAAAACTCAAATTTCTATCTAAGTTTTCAACCGATCAATGATTAAATTCTGCTTTCCATTCTTTGGAATCTTGTTCTATCTACAGTTTCAAAAAGGTCACAAAGATTGGGAAAGTGAAACAGCCAGGGAATAACAAGGATGAAGGGTTTTTCAAAGGATTTCTAATATAAAAATATACTGTTTTAAATGCAAACTCTCTATAACTTTGAAAAAAATCCACATACTTATTAATAAATTCTAAAAATAGTTAACAAACTCTAAAATATTTAAATTTACGGGACGCCTGGGTGGCACAGCGGTTAAGCGTCTGCCTTCGGCTCAGGATGTGATCCCGGTGTTATGGGATCGAGCCCCACATCAGGCTCCTCCGCTATGAGCCTGCTTCTTCCTCTCCCACTCCCCCTGCTTGTGTTCCCTCTCTCGCTGGCTGTCTCTATCTCTGTCGAATAAATAAATAAAATCTTTAAAAAAAAAAAGTAAAAATAAAAATAAAACCAAAACATAAAAATTCAAAGAATACAGCATAAACAAGGCAACATATGAAAATTATCATTTTAAAACCACCTTTGGGAGGAGCTCCACCTTCTAGCAACAACAACAAAAAAATGTTTTTCTAAACATAAACACAGTTTAATTCTGTTTAAAAGTAAACTGAGCCAGTGCTTTCTGAGTTAAAATACAGCAGGATAAATTTTTTCAATAAAAGGATAGAGAACTGGAAAAGCAAAACAAAAAACCCCATGCCCATTAAGAATGGTAACTCAATTTCAAATAAATCACAGACTGGCTCAAAGTCACAGAGTTGGTTAGTTAGTGGCACCAAGATCTTCCCCTAATTTTTACTTTTTACTATAGACTAAGCTGCCATTTGAAAGAATATTTACCCTCAAAGCTCAGCACTTCGTTCATAGAATATTTAGCACGTATGATGCGTTACTATCTGTGTATACAGACACACACCTGCTATAGTATTCTCACATAGTAAAGACTAATTATTAACTACAAAAGGAAAAAAGAGAAAATGACGAATGAATAAAGCTTTCATCATAGGTTTCAAAGTCAATGACTCACAAAAGGCACAGCAGAAAGTTACTTTAAAAACTGTACCAACTCTCTTTTTTGAACTCACCACTTACCAGGAAACTGTGACACTATTGGGGGTGTATCTTCATCTAAATCATCAACTCCTCCAGCAATGGGATAGGGTGGAATGGAGACTCTGGGCATCACCACCCAGCTGTGATCAGAATACAGGGAAGAGGTCAAGCTGGGCAGGCCCGAGTTATGGGCTATCTGAAAGCCACAGATCTTCTCAATCTGTTGCCAGCGAAAAAGTCGTTCTCGTAAACAAGTTGTCAACTCAGAGAGAGCTTTCCTGAAAAAGCCAATGTAGGAATTACTTGTTGCGTCCAAAAATCTTTACTATGGCACTAAAACAGGGCAACTACATGAACAGACTGTGGCAATAAACTAATTTCAAGAATGAATTACCTATTCTTCAAATTAGTATAGGTTATGTAATTACACATGCTTAAATGACAAATTAAGATACAAACTGTTCATAAATCACACAGTTCAACACAATCCAGACAAGCTGACGGCTGAAACAGCATTCTTACTTTGCTTCCAGAATTTTGTGATCTACTTCATCTAGGGAGGAGCTATGTGCAACATGCAGAGTCCCAAAAACTGTGCTTCTTTTCTTTTTAATTTTCTCTGCCTAGAAACCCAAGGAGAGAAAAAATAAGGGTAGGTTTGGAAAAACACACACACATACTAATGAAGTTTGTTTTGAATATATTAATAATCATAAAATCAGTGGAGAATTATATTAGCCAAAATAAAGCCCTATTTCCAAAAAAAGAAAACAGATGAGGGAGAAAGCATGCTTTCCTAAGCTAATCAACAGAATTCAAAACTTTGTTCTGGAGAATTTTTCTCTTATTTTGATGGTTCAAAAAGACGTAATCTTCTATTAAAACTAACAAAATAACATTAATCATATCCTACTGCAATGAGGTGTTAGTGAGTGAACTGAGCTTTTTTTTTTTTTTGCTAGAAATCAGATTAAAACTTAATCTCATTTCACACAATTTAATAAGAGTCAGACATTAATTTCTAGTAACTACTAACCTGAATCAGATATGAAGCAGCAACCTAGAGGAGAAAAGCTCTGTATAAAACATTCATGATAATGATAATTGGGATGATTTTTAAATGACACCGAGGTCATTCTGAAAGGTATAAACTTCTCCAAGTAAGGTAATTTTACTCTGTGGCCTATGACTACAAGAGTCAATTTACACAGTAAGTTCCAATTCACAAAAAGAAGCTATAATAATACAAGTTTTATTCAGATCTTTGTATCCCAATTGGTTAATCTCTTTAGAATTTGTTAGGTTTTGAAATATAATAGAGTACCTCATCCTTAGCAATAGCTAACTGCATTTCAGCATTTTGTCTTTTAATATTGTAGTACTGTACTTCTACTTCATGTGTTAACTGAAGCCATTTTTGAAGTGCATCTGGAACAGACCAGCTGCTTCGGAGTTCAAATTCTTTTTCAGCCTTTTTTAGAGCCATTCGAACCTGGAAGGGAGGGAGGAAGGAAAAGAGAAGGGGAGAGAGGGAACAGAAGGGATGGAGAGACGAAGAGAAGGGTTGGGGAAGATGGAGATGGAGAGAGAAAGAGAGAGAAATTTGTTTTTTTAAAAAAGATATCTAAATTAAGATACATCTTAAGAAATTAAGATTTCACCAAAATTAAGAGAAAAAGCAATTTTAATTATGCTCCTTACAAACATCTTTTTAAAATCACAAAGGATAAAACAATGTATTTCTAACATTAAAACTAGAGCTGAAGTTTTTAAGTACATCTTAACCCACTAAGCAAAGCTGTAAAGCCAAAGGATAGAAGGGGCATATATCTTAGGTTGCATTAATTATTTTTTATATTTTATAACAGCCAGACTCAATGGAAAGAAGAAAATTCCAGACACATACACACTAAAACAGTTTACATTCTTCTCATAATGCATTTTGTGTTTATGGAGTAGACTATAAGTATCAAAAATACGGTGACTATCTGCCCTACTACCCCTTCTACTGTTTCCAGGAGGCACTACTGTATGCCATTTAACTATACATTCACTTTTTAAAGTAATGATACCATTTTTTGGAAGGTTTTCATGACGTCTTCTTTATGGTTAGTTACTGCTCACTGTTATAAGCACATCTGTCTGTTACAGTCTGTTTCACCCACTTCTACTTAATTCACTGCTTCTAACATACAAGTAGATAAATCAGCATTTGCAGACCATGTGTAACTTTCAAGAAAACAGATTCTGAGTGAGACTCTACTTGATTTTGCCAAGAGAAACTATGCATAGGCTTCAGTGTCAAAGTCTTCCTATGAGCTGCCCTTTAGGGGAGCCAGACAATAAATAGTTAGAAAACTAAAATGCTTAGTGTATCAGTTGGTATTAAATGTAAGGAAAGAACTCTTAATGAAAGCCTAAGAAAAGAACACAGAAAGAAGAAACAATCCATTCTAGATATGACTCACTTAAAAACTAGCAAGACCTCTCAAGCTAAAGATGTGTAAAGATACGTGACGGAATTATGAACACACACTCAACACCTTCGGACAAAGCCATGAATGCACTGTGGAGCATTCTGCTTCCGGAGCACCCTACCTGCAAATTATCTTTCTCAAAGCTAAGTAAGGCAACTAAAAACGCCACTCTTAAACTCACGTGCAGGAGAATGTTTGATCTGAACAAACACAACTTATTTAAATAAATCTTATTTATTTATTAAATTAAATAATATAAATTTAATTAATTAACTAATAAGGGTACTATACACAAGTTTCTTCTGATAAATAGAACAGCTGTCAGATACTGTAGGAAGAAAATTATGTTTGAGAAGCATTTTTTAAATCTCCAAAATTAGAAAAAAAAAAATCACAGTGGGACACTAAGTACAGACATTAAAAAGTAAGGGCAAGATAGCACTTCCTCCACTTACTCACTAAAAACAAATCCTAAGCAACGTGTGCCTGACACATTTCACTGTGCAAAGCACTTGGGACAATACTGTGTTTAATAAAATGTCTGGCTAAGCTGTGTGGAGTCCCTCCTAATCTTTCAGGAAGAGAGAATCTGAGGTCAGGTCCTGTGACATGGAGCTCCATACAACACTATAAAGTGTAGGTCAGCAGGCCCTCTTTCTCACATGATCTTAAAGCTAAAATTTCTACACAATTTTCATTGGTGAGAAACTAAATAGAGAATCTATTTCAAATTTCACTCAAGTTTTCCTCTTTAATCATTAAGATTTTCCTTATTATGTTGATATATTTATTTCCCCTAGAAGAACTCAATAACACATTTAACACAGAATTAGTATATTTCTAGCATTAACTGAGGCTGAACAATGTTTTCACTGACTGTCAAATAATGTTTCAAAATTTTGGAAATCCTGACCTTCCAATTACAGTAATTGTTTTAACTATTTTCTCTGCTATTATTTGTAAGTTTATCATTTGACCTAAATTCCAATCCTTAGTTTGAATTACACTGTTATTTATAGAGGAATGGATGTAGAAAAAAATGAGTAATTAAAAGCTTTTACAAATGAGGAATCCTTAAATTGTTTACAAATATAATTATTTACACAATGTTTGTGTCCTAGGAATAAAACAGCAATAAGTAAAAACATGGCATTACAGAAAGAAACACCCTAAATATCTGAAAACCTGGTTCTAGACCCAACTTTATGATTATTATCCTTGTGACCTTCACAAGTTCCTCACTTTCTGATCTGAGGTTTACTGTCTCATGTAGAATAGGCATAAACTATGATTGTCCTGCTGTGGTCTTCCTGAAACTTTAAGAACAAAATATGAAGCGGTACTATTATTCACCCCAAAGTTTTTGTTTTAGGGGAAAATGGCACCACTATACAGTGTATGTGCCAGACACTCCTGATCTGTAATTCTGAGAAGCTGATTATGTCCCACACCAGCTATAGTAATACTTCAAACTATGTGGAACTGTAGATTATATGACATGATATATAAATTAACTTCCCAGTGAAATTTACTTCTATAAACAAAACTTTTAATAGCAGTATGGGAAAATGTGGACTTTGGAATAAGATACACAAAATCTTGTCTTTGCCATGTAAGAGCTGTGTGAATTCAGGCAACTTATTTAACCTCTCTGCACGTCTCATCTATAAATGAGGATAGTATCTATTTATTGCGAGGATTAAAATTTATGAGCAAACCAGCTGTAATCTGAATAGCATAAACTTCTGGCACACAGTACATAACCGTTAAAACTGTGTTTCTTATTACTGTAATCATGTTGGACAGAGTTCTTAAATACCGACTTAACTCCTTTAAACCAGCCCTTACTGACCCAGGATCTCATTAGGATTATTACGTTTGTACTAGGACGTATCATGGTGATCCTAAGGGCTACTGAGGTGTGCAATGTCTTTCTGCCAAAAACTTCAAATTAGAATGTTTGTGATTTGCAAATCCTTTTTGTAGGGTGTCTTCTCCCCCTCACTGTGAGACAATCACCTATAAAATTCTGCTGTCACTTTGTGTCTCTGTAGACAAATGACCACTACTGCTTTCTGATTTGTTCCTTCTTACTTATAAAGTGCAGAAAAATAGCTAGCAAGCTGTTTAGTTTAGTACTGGGAACAAACCAAGAGTTAGAAGTCTTGGTGGGAAAAGGCAGTGAGTTCTCACAGGAATAAAAGGCATAACATCGAATTCTTGGACACACTATAATTTTGGCTAAGACTTTTTCTTTCTTTCTTCTTTTGTTGTTGTTGTTAACTCCCTGGTTCTTTAGTACATTCTGTACAGATAAGGTTTGTCAGGTAAATAGGACCTGAACATAAAATACATGTAGGAGTTAACTTAAGAGAACAAACTCCTTACAGGGGAAAGATCCAACAAACAGATGCCAGGGGTATGAGGGAAACGAGAGCTAGCCACGAATAGAAGAGATGGTCGCGTTCAGGCAGACAATCCTACCAAAAATGACAATCCTGAAAACAGTAATGCACACTGAACGTTTTCTCATAAGTTGAAACTGAAACTCATTCATCACATAATTCTTATTCCTTATTTAGCACCTGGCTGAGAAGGCAACAGTGCACAAAGCACAGCAGAGGCAGGACACCAAGGTTCTTGCCCCGCTTTACAAGCGAGGCCCTCGGATCTTGGGCAAGCCTTCTCGCCTGCAGTTTCTTTAGCAGTAAAGAAAGGGTCGAAGTTAGAAGAAGGAGACGAGACAGATACAGAGACTGGAGTGACGTGTTTTGAAGATGAAGGAAGGGGCCATGAGCCAAGAAATGCAGGCAGCCTCTGGAAGCTGGAAAAGGCAAGGAAACAGATCCTCCCTAGAGCCTCAGAGGAATGCAGCCCTGTGAACCTATTTTAAACTCTGTCTTAAGAACTGTAAGATAATAAATGTGTGTTGTTTCAAGCCACGAAGTCAGTGGTAATTTTTTATAGCAAGAACAAAAAACCAAAAGATCTGCCTACAACTAAATTCTGCCCCCCTTTCCTGAAGGACTATCTACGCCTGAAGGCTTTCATTCCACCCTGAGCAACTGCACGGTAGCAGGAGATACTGGAAAGGTTATCTGTAGACAACTCCAGAATTTTTAAGCAGATTATGTTCTAAAGCCCTGTAACAGGACATATAATAGAGATTTTTTACCTTGCAGAGAAGTTAACATTAGATATGCTTGACTAGGTTACAGCTGGAAACTGAAACATATCACAGATGTTAAATAAACACCTTTAATTCACTGGAGAGAATTAATATGGCACGAGATAAGATTTCATGAGTGAGTGAGCATGATGGTAACTTTATTTAAAATTATTAGTTTGTCATTTTGCTATATGGGCTTGGATCAATGCCAACAATATGAACAGATAATTCTTTTATTAACTAAGGAAGAATATACAATGACACTAAGCACTAAACAAAAACAAAACAACTCCTCAGAGTGGCACTACAACTGCCCTAACAAATACTTTTCGTGGGATGTAAATACCTGCTCCAATTCCTGTTCTGCGTATTGCCGTCTACTCAGTTCACATTCGGCTCCTTCCCTTAGCTCTCTCAGCCGACAGGCCTCCTCCTTTGCATAATTGATTTCATCCATCATTTTGCGCTCTAGATTTTGCTTTTCTACAGCAACATTTCTGTTTTCTTCCTGTGCCTTTTCAAGCCTTACAGAATAAAAATGAAAATTCCTCACCAAAGTTTCCAAAGTTTCATTTTTTCACGAAGAATAAATACATATCAAGCAGCAGAATCCGTGTTTCCATAAAATCACAGTACTTTCTATTAATCTTACATGTGAATACCAAAAATAGCAGGTAGCCCACTATACAGCTATATGGGTAATCCTGAGCTCAAAATACAGTGGTAGCAGGGAATCACTCCTCAGCAGAGACTTTTAAGAAATTATTATCTAAATCATATTAAAAATAAAACTTAACTACACATATTATTCCACCTATATTTATTTCCACTGATCTGTTCATTTATTCCCTAGTGCATTCCTTTAATATAAATCTGTAATTAGGACAATATAACTTTTCTAAAAACACGAAATGAAGTGTACAGACATTACTGATGTAACAAACTAAATATAAGTGTGTAAGCCCAAGCCCATATTACATTTTCACAAACTGTATTTGCCTACATAAATAAGACTTGTAGCTTTTTAAAACTTACTCACCTCTCTTGTAAGTCCATTAGGCTTTGCTCTGCAGTTTGTAGACTCTCTAAGTCTTTCATCATTTTTGCAACATGTTCTTTTGATGTCTTATTCTGTGTGTAAGCAAACCAGCACCCTCCAACACCAATTACTATAGAAACTGTGAGAATAAAATCCTTCATCCAGTTATGAGGCGGGCCTATGAAGAAAATTACAGATGATAAAATTCATCTTTAATAACAGAATCTTAAAACATAGAAGCATTTTTTAAAGTAGTATGCATCTAAAAACAAACAAATGTGAAAATGTCCCTCCCATAAGCAAGCTCTAGCCTTTTAAAAATTCTTTCTTCAAATAATCAAAGTGCTTATTATAACACTCTGATACGCTAGAACTACCAGAGGGCACAGATAAACCCACATGCATGTGCCCGCCCCTGCTGGTGCAGGAGATAATAACAAAAGTCCTGGGAAGCCGTGAAAAAAGCAACAACACCTCCAATCATGTCCTCTGCGGGGTGAAAGGAGGCATAAAGAGTACTACCACCATCATCCCAACTGCTTTCTTTCAGTGGAGTTAGGGAGCTGTCATGCTTTGATACATACACTGGAAGCCTACTCATTCACCAGAAGAGCATCTTCTCCAAGCAAGGAGTCATGTAACTAAATTAGTCAACGATTCTCAACTGAGGGTGACATCCCCCCGACAGTGGACAGTAACAAGTTTTGCTGGTCACAGTTGGGAGGGTGTACAGCGGATGGGGACGGTGTTACCGGTGTCCCATGGGGACAGGCTAGGGGTGCTGCTAAATATCTAATCACGCACAAGACAGTAACCTTCCGGCCACGCTCTGCCAATAACAGAGAATTATCCAGGAATTATCCAGCCCCAAACGTGAAGTGCAGAGGTTGAGAAAGCAGAAGTTAAATGGTCATAACAAGTCATGCTTTAGGTGCCTATTTGCCAGAGAGATCTGGATTACTAGAAGTAAAGAACAGATCACCTTCTTTGCCCCTACGTAATTTCCAGCACTGTTTCCAAGGTAAGGAGTAAGGAGCCAGGGGCCTACTGTCTTCAGTGATACAAAACACGGAAGTCACTAGTCAAATAATTTCCTAATTTATCCCTGACTCTTAAGACACACTAATTTTCAGAGGGCTCTCTGGAAGGGTACACAAAGATAACTAATAGGATATAACGTATTTGTTGCTCCAAAGAGCTATAGTTCACAGTGGAAAACGACCTAACTGCCCAGGCCTCCAGCAGGAAGACAGGTCGCATGAGTGATGAAATAAGGAGCTCTCTAGACGCGACAAGTTCCTGCGCTTCCTCGGGTTCGTGTACGCTTGCACAGTGTGATGGACAGCACGCTCCAGGCCAGAGACCCCCGGGGCTGCGTATCTCCAGAGCGCACACCTGCAGTGAGACAGGGGCACTGCAGAAGGCTAAAGTCTCGAAAGAATCTATCTTTTTTCTGCATCAGACTGAGAAGCTCAGCTTGAGTTCTCGTTTAAATATGAGTCCTGTTCAGGCCAAAACAGAATCACCAGAAATGACAATAACTAGACGGATAAGTCCCAAACTCTATACTAATGACCACAAACTGAAACAGATTTCAGTGAAAACTCCTTTAAAATATATCTCTGTTCATTTTACAATGTTAGTTTGTTATAAATTTAATTCCCGTGTTCCAACTGCAGGGCTCATGCACTCAAATAATAATTCTAAGACAAACACATTAAAAAGGTAATGCACCATTAACTTCACTGTTTGTTTATTAAAACATTTGTTTTCAACATTCTTTGAGACTAGTTTGGTTTCTTTTCAAATAATATAATACCGTTTTGGCTGAGAGGGTGATTTGTTCCCAGATTAATAAAATATAAATATCCCTGACCAAGTTGTATAGAGAGGCAAGTTTTAGAGCTTAATTCCTATTTTCACCAATCATCCCCATGAAAAAATTAGAATCTCACGGAGGACAACCCCCAAGAGATTCAGTAGGAAACTCAGGGTGTCATCTGTGTGGAATGCCCGGCATTTCAGGAGGGTTCTGCTTCCTAGGGTTTGTAATTTCCAACAACAGTGCATTTCCACCACCTCTCACAAAGTGGAGTTCCAGCTGTTTCACCAGCTGCTCTCAGCCTGAGCCAAAAAAGAACCACCAGTACAGTCATGGAATCCATCCAACAGCTCCAGGAACGCTTTTTCAGCAGGCCACCCCCAAAACCGTATCGCAGAAACCTGTAAGTCTCCTAGCTCCAAAAATTGAGGTAAAATAAACATTAATTTCCTACTTATCATCTGTGGAAGCCATCTTTCTTGTATTAATTTTGTTATTCCTTTTTGGCTTCTGAAAAATAGAACATAATTCCTCTAAAATGTGTACTCTTCAAACACTTCCCCCAAAGCTTTTTAGAATTTGAAATTAAATATATTAAACTTCCTTTCTGAAAAAAGTATTCCTGTCAAAAGTAAAGAAATACAAGGCTTATTTTCCTTACAATTATGACATAATAATTTCTTAAATGTTTTTCTTCATCATAATCAAATAACATTCTCCACCTTGGGCTTTAGCCAGGACAGTCTATTACCATGTAAAATTGCAAGTGGATCTCTGCTTTTGATCTGTATCTAGAAAATCCTTTTCTTGGTGATAAATGAAATCAAGTTAGGATGTATTACTCTGTGCCAAGGATATGGCTACACTGTATCATTTTTTAAAGGAATCCTTCAGTGAATATCCAACTATAATAATATCAACATTAAAACTGTTACAAAGATCTAAATTTCTAAACCTAGAAATTTAATTCTAAATTATCAACACAGTTTTTTTTACAACTTTTTACATCAGTAACCTGCTTGGAAATTTCACACTCCACATTTCAATGACAGAAAATCTCACCCTATTAATCTTTTTAAGATATATGACATTTCCTTTATAGCTAATAAATGGTTTTCTTAGTGTTTTTATCTTTCTTACTTTTTTCTTCTTTAAATAACAAATATATGATCTGATTATTCTTTTGCATCAGACTCTGAAAGAGAATACTAACGTGTCAGAGGTCCAAACAAAACCACATCCAGTGCCTTGAGCTGAAGTTTTTGCCTGTGACTCCGATCGCTGATTTTCAACTGGGAGCTCATAAATGAAGGTTCATGCACTGCTATCCTGTTTATTTAAAAAAAAAAAAAAAAAGTACATATTAAATAAAAATATTTCTAGTATGTAAACTTAAATACGTTAACATGTAATACTTTGCATTTTAGTGATGACTGCTGGAGGAGCTCATCCATGTGATGTAATACTTTATTAACATGTATCAAAACCTTTCCAGTGCAAACTCAGCTGTACGTCAATTATTCATTTGTTATGTTGATGTTTTTGTTTTCTAAGGTTCCTTTGTTTCTAAGGTTCCCTTATGCTATAGTTCACTAGGGCATAGAAATTTATCAACTGCAGAAGTATTTTACAACAATTAATTACCTCCGGCATTTTACTATCATTTCACAGAGAACAAGAAAATTACAAGTGATTTACTTAACATCAATAGCAGACTTCAGAGTATAGCTCTCAATTTAGATTGTATCACTTTTCTTTAAAAGTATCTAAAAAACCTATACCTTTACATTCTAATACATAAACTGTTTAAAAATTAAACAAAGTCCACTCAAGTCATAAATGAGAGTAAGAAGTCCTCACAGCTGGGGAAGAAAAGGGAGGGATTTATGTAATAAAAAGTACTGAACCATTTCACCAGCAATGAAGAAAGAAACCACGTAAGGGGCCAAGAGGCACAGGTGAAATAAGGAAATAAAATCACTTTGTTTTGAACTTCAAATCCAAGTAGCCCAGGTAGCCCAGTCACCAACTAAGATTTCTTAACAACCAAATATGATGCCAATAAAGATCTTGTAACACCAAGTCTAATAATAATAATAAAATTGTTAATACCAATGACAATAAAAACAAGCATGTACTATATGCCGGGTCCTATATCAAGAGCTTAGTCAAAATTCAAGAAAACCTCTAACATATATATAAAATTCCCATTTTATAAATGAGGAAACTAAGGTAGGGAGAGATTAAGTAACTTGCCCAAGGCTGCATAATTAGTAAGAGGTAGGGCAGGGATTCACATCCAAATGTATGTGATTCCAACGACTGTACTCTGAACCACTACGTTTTATTTTGGAAGGTATCAAAACCTCTAAGGATGGAGAAGTTACAAAGCCTCCTATAACTGCTATAGGCTTCTATAAAACTTTACAGAGTAAAGAACTCTAATATTCCCTTTACAAAATGCCTTCCTTCTTCTCAGCAGGTCCCTTCTGTGTATGCTCCTGTTATACCTTTAATATGATAGTTAACAAACTGCTTGAAGCCAAAGCTGTCTTGTCTCGGTTTCCCCACACCTAGCATTATGCTTGGCAAAAGTAGATGCTTGATAAATGTTTGTATAATACATGAATGAATGCATGGATGGATGCATGAATGAATTAATAGCAACAATATCAACAGACTAAATTTAAGAAAGACAATGAGATGTAGTAAAAAGGATACCAAATAACAGTTTTATACAAAGTTCGGTATGAACCCAGAGGTGGAAGTGATTCTACCTGAGTGGGTGAGGATGTCAGGGAAGTTCACACAGGTCTGAAAGGAATGAGGAGGCATGTGTCAGGCGAAGAGAGCCTTAGTATAAGCTCTGGTAATAAGAATTTCAGAGTATAGAAAATCAGCAAAAAGCTTAGGATAACCATGATAACTAACATAAAACTAACATAATTTTGGCTACTTACTGCAGATGTGACAATATTTTAATGTCACAGAAAGGAAACATAATGAATTGTTGTAGGCACGTGTACATCTGTAATGTGTAACACATTTTCTTATACCTTCTTATAAAATTGCTCTTGTATCTTCAGTTACCCTACAAAAAGTTCTGTAACTCACATCGTTGTTTAAGTTAATTGAGACTGGTCCTTTAAGTGGACTCATCTAAGTGCCATTACCATATAAAAGGGTCTTGATGAAGGGCATTCCAGTTTTCCTTTCTCCTCCACTCCAAAAGGCTCCAATGGGCTTACCTGGAAGCTGAACTTCTGTATTTATAACTTGTCTTTCCTAGTAACATGTTCACTATTTAAAAACATTGATCTTGATTAAGTGTGATGTTATTTCAACAATTCTCCTAGAATTTGACTTATTGCTGATAACCTCTACCTAACAAAAAGAAAAAAGTGGCTAGGGGCCCCTGGGTGGCACAGCGGTTAAGCGTCTGCCTTCGGCTCAGGGCGTGATCCCGGTGTTATGGGATCGAGCCCCACATCAGGCTCCTCTGCTATGAGCCTGCTTCTTCCTCTCCCACTCCCCCTGCTTGTGTTCCCTCTCTCGCTGGCTGTCTCTATTTCTGTCGAATAAATAAACAAAATCTTTAAAAAAAAAAAAAAAAGAAAAGAAAAGAAAAGAAAAGAAGAGAAAAGAAAAGAAAAAAGTGGCTATAACATTCATTGCCCAAACACCAACCTATTTTGTTTCCTGTTGTCGTTGTACAAAGAAACTTCCAAAAAGACAACATAAGAAAAATACTATGAGTTCCTCATAACCAGGATAACATAGAACTCAAAATAAAAACCCATTTTAATGCTCTACTATCCTGTTTTAACTAAGAAACTTGTCTTATTTAAAAGCAAAAATTGGGGGCGCCTGCGTGGCTCAGTCGGTTAAAGCATTGAACTCTTGATTTTGGCTCAAGTCATAATCTCAGGGTTGTGATATCGAACCCTGCATCGGGCTCTGTGCTAAGTGTGGAGCCTGCTTAAGAGTCTCTCTCTGCCCTTTTCCCCACACACCCTCCTTTTTCTCTCAAAAATAAATAAATAAATAAAAATAAAAGCAAAAACTGTATCTTACTTTTGTCTTCTTTCCAGCATCTAGTTACACCATGAACAACATAAAAGATACTCAATACACACTGTTGAGCTGACTCCTATTCCCATAATTTCATCATTATAGTCATGTACACAGTAAATTCAGAAATACTGATGTCAATGTTCAGAAAATATTTACAGGAGATATGAAAATTTTCAACTAGATCCAAAATCCAAAGTCCAAAGCAACAACAGCCACTTATTTAAATACAGTATGTAAGCAAATTGATTAGAAATACAACTGCACACTTCATCACATATAACAGTATGACAATAATAAGGGATTAGTCTTTTTTGATACAAGAAACATTTGAGAGAAGAATGGAAAATAATCTTTTAAGAGCCAGGTTTTGGTAGAACCAGTGCAAATTTTAACATTTAAATCTTTAAAAATTAATGGGGCGCCTGGGTGGCTCAGTGGGTTAAGCATCTGCCTTCAGTTCAGGTCATGATCCCGGGTTCCTGGGATGAAGCCCCGAGCCCCATGTAGGGCACCCTGCTCAGTGGGGAGTCCGCTTCTCCCTCTCTGTCTGCCCCTCCCCATGCTCCTTCTCTCTCTCTCAAATAAATAAAATCTTTTAAAAAAAATCTTAAAAAATTAAGTTAACTAATGGAGATTTAGGAAATAAAATTTAGAAAACTAGTAACAAATAATTCCAGATATCTAAGGGATAAACTGGCATCTTAGACTTTGGTGTAAGATCTGAGTTCAAATGTTGAAATGGGCAAAATATTTAACTTCTCTATGATGTTTTTTATCTGTAAAATGGGGATAATACATGCTTAACTTTAACCATGAAGCTTAAATGAGATAATGTAGAGTGCCTCTATGTAATATACATTTTTAAATGGCTGTTATTATTTACATTTTGTTTATTAAACCTCATTTTTTTTTTGAGGTTTAACTTACGGCCACCAATACTGAGTGGTTATTGTTGTTATTAAAAGAATACAATTAAGAAGGATCTGTACATTAACCCATTCAAATAGGTTTTTCATAAAAGTCGATTCATATTCAATGAATATGTTTTCGTCATATTTACCACATGGTCAGAGGTTGGCCCTTTGATGTTACTAAAAAAGATGTAGTTGGCCTATCTTCTAATTCCCAAAATTGCTTTCCTTGGGAATAAATTTTAAAAAGAGCTTGATTATTCAGACAAGAAAAATTGATTAGAACTTGCAAATTCACACCTTAAAAAAAATTAAAGAATTGATATATTTATATTTCCTTTGAGCCCTTAGCCACAGAGGTAATTTATAAATTTGGCACTGAAAATAACATCTCGCATGTAATTCTCCTTGAGTGAAAAAAAAATACATTTAGATAATAAAGACTCACCTGGGAAGCGTTGTTCCTTTGACATTATTATCTCTAAAATTCTTCTCATATTGGGGCAGTTCAACAAATTCTATCAACCACTGAAGTGTGTCCTCAAGGGTCCAATTATGAACTGCAAGAGATAAAAGGGGAAGACCTATTTTAAACACATCTGCTTTCAAAACTTATATCATTTACATATATATTTATATGTGTATACATTTGCACATGTATAAAATGACTATAATTTCAGAGGATGTTAACTGAATTTTTAATTCAATTGACAATGAAGTATAAAATGATATGTGGCATTCTATGAGAAGCTGAAAACAATGGAGACATACCTCCTACACTTAACTTATAATCTATGACAGAGAAAACATGAAAGAAAAAGAAAAATTGACAGGGTTATTTCTAAAATAAGCATCTATGTAAATTCAGGATGAAATAATTCATCATTTCTCTGGCTGTAGAAACACTTACTAAGACTTGTATCTAATCATTCTTGTATTTTGTCATCCATCCATATAATACTATAAACCTTCTGAGTATCAGGTTCCATCCGAAGCACTGGGAATATGGTAGTAAACAAGATGCATAAAGTCCTTGCCCTCATGGGAGAGGGGAGGAGCAATTTACAAGACAAGGAAGAAAAGTGAGGGAAATTTCAGACAGCGAGCTATTAAGTAAGAAAGGAAAGATGTCAGGATAGCCTCTGAGGAGCTATTACCTGAACTGAGAACCAAAACTTGCAAGAAGCCAACGCTGTGATGATCTGGGAGAAAAATATCCCAAACAGAAGGAAAAGCTAGTGTAAAGGCCTTACGACTGGAATGATTAGATGTGTTGGGGGGGAGGGGGGAGGAGTAAATAATCAATGTTTTAAAATCCATGTTTACCCCCCAATGTAGAAAACAGATTGTAAGAGACAAGAAGGAAAACAAAGAGCAATAAGGCCATTCCTTTACATAGCTGTCCAAACGCAAGGTTATTGCCTTGGACTATGGTGTTAGCAAAGGATATGGTGACAAGTGGTCAAATTTAGGGTATATTCCGGGGATAATCCTGTTAGATGTGCTCATGAAATGGATGAAGGTTGGTAGCTACAGGAAAGTGTTAAGAAAGAAGAAAGAAGAAAGAAGAACAGAGGGTGGTACCATTAACTGTGATAGGAAAGACTGGGGAAGAACAGACTGGGGAGGGAAGTAGGAGTGGGTGACAGAGATCAAAAGTTGTTTTTAGACATGTTATATTTGAAGTATGTATTAGATATTTAAGTGTAGATATACAGTAACTTCGGGAAGAGTGAGATTAGAAACAAAGATATAAAAATTGAGAGTCATCAGTATTCAAATAGTCTTTAGACTGAATGAGATCACCCAGGACAGTGGATTCTGGGAGACTGGCCCTAAATCATGAAGAAAATGACCAGTTATACCATCTCTTCTCTTATTTTGAATTAAACTCGTTATAATCATTTTTTCCTTTAAGCCTTATTTAAAAATAAACAAACGAACAAACACACCTCATGAAGCACTAACATGAAGTTAGGGGACCAAGATAGTAGCAGGACTGGATAGGAACCCAGACCAACTGACTGTAGGATCTGACTATGCTACTGCGAGAAAACTAGTATTAAATAGCAGTAGAAATATAAACCATTAAGACTGGGAGCAACTCAGACATTCCT